>NW_026623583.1:798587-804056 GCF_030028575.1 Malurus melanocephalus | reverse complement strand
ATCCCCTCTCCCACCAGAGAGAGCCGTGCCATTCCCAAGCCCCAGCCCCGCAAAATCCCATATGTTTGGGGTGCTATGAGCACAGCCCCTCCTCTCTCAGCTCTGTGACATTCCCAGCTGGAGACGAGGCCGTGCCATGCTCAGCTCAGTCCAGACATTCCCATATTTCCCTGGGAAGGAACTCTTGTGCATCTTGAGCATTTTGCTTGGCCTGCACGACCTCATTATCGCATCCGACTGATGAACTGCGCTCCACTAAGAGCAGGCTGCCAGCATGCACAGATCCGGAGAAAAAAATGAGGATTTTTTTGTTAAAAGTCGCAGCTGAGAGAGCAACGGAGTGTGAGGGAACTCGTTGTTCTTCAAGTGAGATAAATACAAAGACTGAAAGGAATTATGTAGGAACTAGGTGATAATTTATTTATAGATCTCTGCAGAAACACTGAAGTTAGCAAATATACCATCTGTTAAATAGTCATCTTATTCCTAAGTGCATATTAGCAACCGAAATGTGTGCCAAACACCTGATCTTAGCCTTCTTATTTGATACTCTTCTTGACAAGCAACATTCTGCTTTATTAGATTATGTCATGTTCTGTTACGGAGCTGTGCTAGGGAACAGGAGCTGGGAGAGCTCTGTGGTTGGGATCTCTTGGGGTAAATGCACACCCAGGACAAGGAGAAGTGGTTTGGGGGCAGTCAGAATTTCAGAATAACAAGAGCAAAGTGGAATATCTGCATTTATATCCCCAAGTAATTTAAAAAAAACCCTATATATACATACATATATATATATATATATATATACATTTAACATGATTCCGATTGCAATTTACTATTGAAAATACGAGCCCATAGGCAGGAAAATGGATGGAAAAATCTTTGTGKCAGASACAAACATTATTTTTGAGGGTCCATCTCTTCCCTCTCTCATCCACCTGGACTGAACAGCAAAAGCTTTTTTTATTTTATGACTCATTATTGAACCCATTTGAATGAGGTGTCATCATATTCCATGGGAAATGCTGCCTGCCTGGAGGAGAAGTCATCTAAAGATGAAAACAGAAGCAACACTAACTYCACTAATGGATTCTCTTTATCTGTTTTGTCTCAGTTTGCTCTTTCAGAGGTTTGGAATTTTTTGTTCTTCGGTGATTCTTTATTGCAGAGACAGACCCTGAATAAATTCCCTTTGTACAATTATCTATCAAAATCAATCAAAGCAGATCCTTTCAGGTCTGGCCTGTGAAATTTGGGGGAAGTCAGGGTTTCTAAAGGAGGCAGTTGGATGAAGATCTCAGAGTTACGCAGTGGAATGAACTGTCAGAAGAAAATGTCTTTTCCTGAAGGTCTTTAAAACTGGATTAAATAAGGACATTGCGWATTTGTCCCTGTCATGGGTGAGATGAAGAGATTAAATGATGATTTATGTGGCTCCACAGCTGCTTTTTATACCTATGATTAATAAGCATAAAGGGATGCAAATCTTCTCTCCTGCTCTGGAAAATCCAAGTTTCTCTGTACAACCCAACTCCAAACACACTATGAATCAGCCCAAACTCCTGCCCAGGGGTTTTGATCCTCAAGGGTGAAAAGTGGAGTTAAAAAGGCACAGCCAGCTTTTTCCCAACATGGATTCAACTGAAAGGGAATGGGTTTAGATGGATATTGGGGAGGAATTGTTCCATGTGAGGGTGGGGAGATTTTGGCATGCATTCCCAGAGAAGCTGTGACTTCTCCATCCCTGGAATTGTCCCAGACCAGGCTGGATGGGGTTTGGAGCACCCTGGGACAGTGGAAGRTGTCTCAKGGRAGGGTCTGGATGAGCTTCAAGGTSCCTCYCAACCCAAACCATTCCATGATTCCATTGTACAATCAAAAACGATCCTTCTCCCCATAAAACAGCGATCCTTTAAGAGATCTGCTTCTCCTGCTTTTGAATTATTCAAGTCAGGGACACCTGTCCTGGTTTTAATGGAGAGACACAGACAGGTGACACAGCACCAAAAAGGAGAGCAAAAATGATAACATGACATATTGTGYCATTAAACTAAAAATTGCTACTAGCAGCTCATTACTTCCCAGAATCTATTCCAATTTCAGAGCGAGGTATTACACAGTTAATTCTCAATTGTCAGGAAAACCTTTTCCTCCTGTTGCACTGCACTTCCTTTATTTTTTTTCCCCCTCCTTTCTCAGGTGTCTCATAACAAGTGAAATTTTGTTCTCAGAAAAAAAAAAAAAAGGGAAAACTTTCTCAGATGTAATTTTCAAAACGAATAAATAAATCTACACAATCAGAGACTGGAGTAAGTATGAAACCAAACTCTAATTAATCATATTATGCCCATCTAGTCTTTTGTCTCTTATTTAGAATTAACGGATGGAATACAACTAAATAAATTATTTTTTTTCTATTTTTCTTGGTATTTTTGGGATTTTTTTTCCCCTTGGACTACCCATAATCCAAGGCAGAGCTGCAGCCAGCAGGCAATTAAAAGAGCATCAGAGTTTCCAGCCCTTTCCAGAGTATTGACAGGCCCCATCTATTGTTCTGTGACAGCACAAGGAGGTGCTACAGGTGCTTAATTCAATCCAGCCCCCTCTGAGCAGACAATGTCTTCATAGGAGACCAATATCCAGGAGATGAAGAGGAGGAAAAGAAAAATTAACTGTGCAAAGTTCAGCTAAGGGGGAGAAAATTGATATATTGACATAAATAGCAGAGGCTGTGCAGGTAGTAATCGTTATGGCTCGGACCAACGAGGGCTGTTTCTCTCTATTGAACTCTGGCTCGGGTTGGTGTTGAGCTGATGAAAAATGGAACAATTGTTTGAAACAAGAATCTGCAGTGAGGTAAATAAAATGAGCTCAGGGCAGGCAGTTTACGGCTCTGTGGTATAAAGAGGTTTAAGGGGAAGCTGATATTTATTGTACTAAAGCGTATTTTGAATGTGTTTCAAGCCATCGTCTCCCAAATGGCTCTGAGAAAATGGGAAGGCTTCTCATTAGGATGAGGGCTGGATCCAAAAGTATTTTTTTTCTTTTTAAAGCACGTCTTTTGTGTCATGTTTTGTAATCGAATTAAAGGGAATCAGGCTGATAATTCTTCAACATCTCAGGGAAATGTGAGGTAGCAGCAGAAATTGAGTGTGGTGTGCAACTTGCTAAAAAAAATAGACATTAAAACCCATAAAAATCACCTGTAGGAGATGGGCRTGGACACGTTCATAGAGGAGATTTCCCTCTGAAAATCCCCTCTTCCTCCTCTTCAAACCAGTGCTAAAGCTCAAGACAATGCAGCATATCCAGGAACTGCAGCCTGTTTAGACCAGACCAGACTCCTTAAGAAAACAACCTCTTTTTATCATCATTTAAACCCACACTCCGTGGGAGTCCTGCTGATCTCTAATTATTGCTTGTATATATAGAACACACCTGTTTTTTTATTTCTGGAGAAAAAGAAACACCACAAAATGCATTTTTTTTTACAACCCATGTGGATAAAGTCTTGTAAGTTCCAAAAAAATGATGCTGGRAAAAGTCATGGAATAACAGACTGGCTTTGGAAACAGAAATTGTAAATACAAATTCCCAGGGTTAGAGTAGAAGTGTGTGAGGARTAAGAATTTTGTGAATGCCAAAGGACTCAGCAGTGGCTGGACTGKGATGTCTTTTCCAACCTTAATGATCCTGTAATTCCATGATAACATGGAAACCATGTTATGAAACCATGATAACAGGTTGGATGAGCTGTTTTTCCATACGATTTGTCAATGAAATTATATCCTGCTGTTGAATACGGGATTCTGTTCTCAAGTGAATAAATGGGATTTTCTGGGATGGAGTTCCCAGAAAATTGATTCATTATAGGAATAAATCAATAAATCTAGTGGGTAATGACCAGGCTTTGCTTTCTGCTTCTCCCTCAAGATCTGGAGAACTTCGAGATGAGGCCGAGGAGCCCGGTGTCAGTGCGAGAGGGACAAGGAGTGGTGCTGCTCTGTGGGACGCCACCCCACCACGGAGGTACGGTGAGAACAGCCTGGACAGCCCTGCTCTGCCTCACAATTCCCTGTGGGATTTACCTGGGCATCCATCACTGGGTTCACAACAAAATTGCATTTAGTTGCTTTAAAAGACACGGGGTTTGCAGTTTTTAATGGGCTCTTTTTTATTATTTTGTGAGGGAGTAGAACTTGCCATTCCTTGCCCAGACAGCACCAAGGATTCCAAGGTTTCTCTGCTGCCATAACTGATTATCCCAGAGCCTTGCTCCTCATGAAACAACAGAGACCAGCTCTCAGCAATTCTTCCCACACCAAAACCACTCCAGGGCTCCTGGAATGGCTCTTTTCCCTCTCAGTGCTGCTGCAGTGCTCCTGTTTCAATCCTGTGTTGGATTTGCCATGAATGCTTGACTTCTGCTCTTGAATCCCCGGTTTTAGTCYTTTCTGATAATCACAGAATAATTTACATTGGAAGGGGCTTCTGGAGAGGGGAAATGCCTGATTAAAGGAGGGCTGTCCAGATCAGGGTTCTCAGTAATTGTCAGTGCTTCAGCTGGAGAATGAAAAGGAGTTTTCTGAGGAATTAATTTGGGGGTGCCTTTGCCTCCTCTGCTTCCTCACCACAAGGCCTTTGACATTTTCCTTTCTGGGTGGGGTAAATCCAGATGACAATTTTACCCCGGTAAAGCAAATATTTATTGATAAAGGGGAAATCTCAATGACAAAGTTCCCAAATTGTCCTGTTCTGGACTAAAGGAATCAGCAGTTCTCTCTGGACTCGCACTTTTCCATGTCCTGCTCCCAACAATCCCCAATTCTTCCTCAAGAAACAGAGTTATGAGACAGACTCCCAGGAGAAAGCAAATAGTGATCCATAAAGGGGATGCAGAATTTCAGAGAGGGAGAAAAACSCATCAGTCAAAGGAAAGCCCTCCGGTGGTGCGCAGAGAGGAAATGTCAGAGYACTGGGTGTTTACAGCCGTGTGAAAGGAGGGTGTAATCAAGGAGATGAAGTGAAACCTGGTCCTTAAGGGCACAAAARGCTTCAAAGAGTTCCTCAAATGTGTCAGCAGGACAGGCAGAAAGACAACACATCCATCGTGGGGCTGGTGAGCTATCYATTTCCCTCCTGCTGCAGGGGGAAATTATGATTTGACAAATAGGAAGGAGGAGAAGAAARCATTCAGAACAAATAAAGAGTTACCAGGTGAGCTCCCCCCAGATTTACAGGGCTGACAAAATGGTTTCCATGAGCCAGAGCGTTCCTTCAGCTGGGGCTGGGAGGTGYTGACCAACAGGCCTGGAAAATGCAATCCCTGAAATGACAAATGTGCAGGGAAAAGAGTTCTTTTGTCACCCCTAAACACTGTGTTTAGGATCCAGAATTACAACCCACGGAGATGAAGGACACGGTGCAAACCACAATGAGTCAGAGACGATTTCAGGATGCTCAGGAAGT
>NW_026623583.1:791879-798486 GCF_030028575.1 Malurus melanocephalus | reverse complement strand
GTAATTGAAACCCTTGCCTCCAACTCACAATACCTACAGCAGGAAGGATTACTGACTGTGCTTGCAGCTCGCATTACAAGCGCTCTGTGCAGCGCTTTCAACGTGTCAGGAATTAGAGAGATGGCAAGGAATTGGGAAGATAAGCCCTACCAGCAGGGAAAGAGATGGATTTCCTGTGATGTAACGACTTGAAGGAAGGCAGGAACCCTCTGTACAGCAGCTGTTTGAAGCAGCTGCTATTAATATCGGGAATTGGAAATAGGAAGCACCGGGTAAAACCTCCTGCCAGCCTAAAAAAAGTCAGGCTGACAATAGAAGAAGAGGGATGTAAATGATAGAATGCAAAACGGGGAGGGTTCATTAATTCATTTCGGCCAATATAACATCAAGAAGATGGAAAGAAAGTTCCAGAAGGGTTCCTGCCACCTGTGGTCCCCAGGGAAGAGTCTCAGTTCTTTTTTACCCCTCCCTACAAAGACCAACACCAAATTTATTTGCTCCTGCACCCCAGCATTGGTGTTGAACCTGCTGCTCCCAAGAAAGCTCTGCAGAGCTCATCAGGACACCACGAGCATAGATCTGTGGTCAAAAATATTTAAAGTATTTAAAGCTCACTTGAAACAAACTTAGTTTTTTGGTACGTTTGACAAGGAAAGATGTGCTCCTTCTTTTTTTTTCTGTGCTGGATTCTTAACTGAGAGCACTGCTAACTTATTTTTGTGCACGAGAAATGAGTGATTCATTTAAACAGAGGATAAAAATATATTAGTCAGCTGCAAAACACAAACAAACCAACAAGCAAACAAACAAAAGTAGAAAAAGGCTGCTCCAGCCTCTTTCACATTGGCTTTAAACTATCTCAGAGAGCAAAAACCTTGCAGAGATACTCTGAAGCTGTACTAAAAAAAGAGGCTTAAACAAAAAGAGAATTCCATATTGCTGTGAGCAACTATTAGGATTTTCAGGATAGATCAAACACAGGCACAAAAGAAAAGAAGACTCACCTAAGTTTATGTCTTAGATCAATGAAGACAATAAAAATTACAGTTAAAGGACAAAAAAATCCCAGCCCGTAATGAGTTTTTAAAGCAAGGCTTAAGCTGCCCTGGGTTGCCTGCCCCACCCCAATCCTCTATTCCCTCACACAGCCTCTCCTGAGCTGTTTGGGGTCTCTGTGATAACAGAGTCTCTCAATAACCATTGATGAGGYTCATTCCCACCCCTCACAAGGTTCAGGGGTGCCACTCCTCCCTCCCCTTTTTTGGGGAGGCTCAGCAGGGCAGGCGAAACCAGGAGAGCTCCATTTTACCCCAAACCCAATCCCTCCTCTGCTCTGAATCCTTCAGCTCAGCCCTTTTCCCCTGCCTGATCAACACCCAAAAATATTTTACTGGTGAGAAGCAGAGGTTTACAGAGAGCTCTGAGGTGGGGAAAGCTGAAGAAGCTTTCATTTCTCCACGTGAGCCTTAAAAAGCTGCTGCCTAAATGGGAATACTTGACACGAGACTATGGGGTGGACTGCTGTTCATTTATTTTTCTTAGAAGCCAAGGTTGATCTAAAGCCCGTTCCCTTCAAGCTGGCTCCCTGCAGGGCTTTAAGGAAGTTGCTAATCTTGTTAGGAGCAGCAGGATCACTCTGCATTTGCATTTATTGGTGTGCAGGAGCTGCTGGGGATGGAGGCTCCGCTCTTCCCTCTGTGCTGACACTGCTGTGGAGAGGCCAAAAAAMCCCAAAACGCTCCTAAGGAAGTGGGAGCCCTATGGGGCTGCTGGGGGAAGGGTAAAAATCCCAAATCCTCAGCCTGTAATAGGGTAGGGAAGGAGGTGGGACATAAAACTGGGGTTTGGAGGGGATGGGGTGAGATGAGCAGCACTGMAAAAGGGCCTTTGATTTCTTATATGATATTCTTTGAAATGATATATTGTATTCTTTGATTTTTTGTATTAGATTTTTTGATATAATATATTACACTCTGATACAATATATTATATTCTTTGATTTTTGTGTTATGTTCTTTGATATAATAGATTATATTCTTTAGTTTTTAATATTATATTCTTTGATTTTTTATAGTCTATTCTTTGATACATTATATTCTTTGATTTAAAAAAACAATTTATACAGTATTCTTTGATATAATATTTGATTTTTATATTATATTCTATTTTTCATATTATATGCTTTGATATATTCTTTGATTTTTATGTTCTATTTTTAGATAAAATATATAATAATCTTTATTTTCTTGCATTATATTATTTGATATAACATATTATATTCTTTGATTTTTAATATTACATTAATATATTATTTGATTTTATATTATAGTCTTTGATATAATATATTATTTGATTTTTTTATATTATATTCATTGATATAATATATGCCCCAAAATGGAAGATTTTACAACACAGCACTGGATTTTCTACTCCATTACCTGTTGCTGTAGTAACTTTCCAAGAAAAGACACTGAGTTAGGGAGGAGGTTGGTGGTGTTATGCCTTGAAAGCATAAAAAAAAAAGTTCAGTCTCCAAAGTTTGGCTCCTTTCTCTTGAGATTTCATCCAACTCCCACTGAAGTCAATTAAAATTAGTGTTTCTGGAGTTTAGTGGAGCTGAATTAGGCTCCAGGCAAGGATGGCCTGCGGATGGGTGAGGATGAACCTGCAGTCAGCAGAGGGGGAGTGTTTATATCCCCTGTACTGGGGGGAAAAGGGATTTAAATAGGGCTGAGAGGGACCTGTGCTTGTTCCCAGCTAATAGGAAAATTCATCAATAGTCCCTGAAGCAATGGTGGGGAGCAGAMAGGGAGAGAGGCACAGAAACTTCGGGAAATGAAATCAGCTGGARCCCCCTGAGAACAGAAATCAGGACAGAAAAGGTCTGGTTCTCTTTTAGCAATTAATTAATTCACAGATTGACCTCCTGAAGAATGTCTGTGCAGCACAAAGTTGCTTTAACAGAGTTTTATTTTATTCTAYCCTGCACAGAGAACTCAGCTGCCTCACCTGCTCCCTGGGTTTTGGTTCCATGCCATAAAACCTTTTAAAAATCCTTCCTGGGAATCCTTTTGGAGCCTTGGCAGATTCAGGGATTCCCTTAAAGGGGGTCAGGGCTTTCTTCAGCCCTAGAATTGCCACCACCAGAACTCTGGCAGAGAATCTCCAAACCGCTTTTTCTTATTACTCATTTTAAAAATTTATTCCAGATTCTCTCAGATATCCCACCCTGGCATGGAAATCTGGGCATCCAAGTTCAGGTTCAACAACTCAGCGTGTTTTTTTTTTGCCCAAGGTGCCTTTGTGAGGTCTGGGTGAGGAGGAAGGTGAGAATTCCAGCAAACACATCAGGKATCAGCCCTTGGTGTTTTGGGAAATCGAAGAGAGGGCAAATCTTAAGTGTTTTTTCCACAGAAATGTTGACCCCATTTAATTGAACAAAGATTAAAGTACTCACCTTGCAAAGCTTCAGCATTTTCTGTGGAGTCCCCACCTTGCAGCTCAGAAACCTTAAAAAAATGACGTGGAAATCTGAATTTTGCACACTTTGGTCTGCTTGCCCAGACAGCCTGCAGTCAGCAAACCTTGTGCCTGAGAAGGAAAACAGCCTGTGTATCTCTGCCAGACACAGCAGRTCATGGCTACCGCCCTCATTTCTGATCCTTCCTGTTGGAAAACCCCTCCATGCCCAGATTTTCTTCTGTAAATCGATGCTTTCAGGTCCCTCGTGGTCCTTGGGAGGGAAATGTGACACGGTGGGGTTTTAATCTTGTGGCTGAGCACGTGTACCCGTGTTACACCGAGGATTAATTGCTGCATCCTCCAGGTTTACTGCAGACCACGGCAAAGTTTCCCATAATCTGCAGTAAAACGGAGCAGGATTTAGCCAAGTATAGAAAGTGTCATTGATTGCTCCCTGGAGATGCATCATTTCTAATGAGAGCCCTAAAATGTTGGAAGCTGATAACATAAAACTCCACAAAACTACTGGAGTTTGCAGACTTATTACCATACTGCTCCCATGCCGGAGCCAGGGGGGGGAAGCGACGTAAATAATCTTTTTGGAATGGGGTTGTTGATGGGGGAAATGTGTAAAAATGAAGCTGTTGGCTGAACGCTGTGCGCTTATGAATTATGCATTTAATTAAGGGGAGCTAAACTGGTGGATTTRGGAAGTTCTGATTTACTGTGGCTTGTAAAATCAGGGTTTGAGTCCTGCTGCAGCAGAGAGGGGGCTGGGGGACACCCTGGGAGATCCCACGCTGGGGGATCAGCTCTGAACCTGCTCATCAGGGCCCAAGGCTTGGCCTAAAAGTCTTTCCCAAAAGCAGGGAATGGTAAACTTACAGAGATATCTGCCTTTCCAGGGTGGGCTGGTCAAATAAATCAATTTTAAGTTGCCTGGGCTATAGGTCTACATTGCTGAGGTTTGTATTGTGGAGCATCGTGTGGAAAAATGGGTGAGGAAGTGAAAATAGGGCAAGAATCATGGAGCAGAAGGAGGTATGGAAGATAAGGAAATGTGCAATGATCAAAAACTAATTAAWCTCCAAAATAGTCATGCACAGCTCAGCTCCTCCCTCCATGAAAATCCAGCAATCAAGCTCCATGTTTCCAGTTTAATTTTTGCCTTATTCAGACTGRAGAAAAGAGCTGTAACACCGAGCAGCAATTTGCCCTCTGGATTTTCAGAGGGGAAGTGCCATAAACAGAAATTATTCCCCAAAGCAGYCTTCCCACGCCCCTACAGCACTGCCATTCCCACCCAGGAGCAGGCTGAGCAGGAAAATGAGAAACAGCAAGGGACAAAACCCGCTGTGACCTCCTGAAATGGCTTTAAATGGGCTAAAAACTCAAGCAATGCTTACCTGGCCTTGGCTAATCCCTGCACCCCCAGAGGTTTTCCCCACAGCCGCCCCGTTCCTCCCACGGGTTCCGCTGGAAGGGATGCATGACGTGTGTCTGGTGTTTTCTAGGCTTGTCCTATACGTGGATCTTCAACAATAATCCCTTGTATCTTCAGGAAGATAGCCGGCGCTTCGTCTCGCAGGCCACGGGGAGCCTGTACCTGGCCAAGGTGGAGCGCTGGGATGTTGGGAATTACTCGTGTGCTGTCAGCAGCGTTGGGGCGCAGCGCCGGGTGCGGGGGCCGCCCACCGCGCTCACCCTCCGCGGGGACGGTGAGTGGCCACAGGGGCTTGGCGTCCTTCAAAACTCACCTGCTCCTTCTGCAGGTGCTGGGAATGCACCCCCACGTGATGCCTGTGGTTTCTGCCTTTTTTTTAATACCATTTTATGTATTTTATATAGCCTTTTATGTATTTTCTTTATGCGTTCTTGTATGTACCCTTTATGCATTCTGTACCCTTTGCTTATTATTATTACTAATACAATTTCTATTATTATCTATTATCTATTATCATCTATTGTCTATTATATATTATCATCTATTCTCTATTCTCAATTAATTATCTATTATCTATTATCTATTATCATCTATTCTCTATTATCTATTATCTATTATCATCTATTTTCTATTAACATCTATTATCATCTATCATCTAGTATCTAGTATCTATTATCTAGTATCTAGTATTATCTATTATCTAGTATCTAGTATTTAGTATTATTTAGTGTTATTTATTATAACATGCTTGTAATTCTTGTGGCCTGCTATTCCAGCTCAGTTTTGGGGTTCTGCTGGGCACGAAGACCCAACATCCCCAGCAGGAGGCCGATGAGCCCTGTGCTGTCTCAAACTTGAGGTTTCAACCTTGGTTGAAGCTTTCTCTCTGAAACACATAGTGTAAACTGAGCCCTGGCCTCATCTGGGGGTGGATTTTTTAAAATAGGGGGACATGACTTCATTTTTTAAGTTTCTTATTGGAGAATTCTAGATAGATCTGCTAGTTTTTGGAGTCTATAAGAATTGTGTGTGTGTTATACGCTGGGTGCATCTTCGGTGTTCTCCACCTTGACAAGATGTGCACCCAGGATCCCATAAAATACTGAGGGAAAACCCCTTTATCCCCTTAACCCTGTCTGCCTCATAATTCAGAACTGGCCAATAAGGCAACACACAGAGGGAAAACACCACCAGGGAAGGCCGTGAAGTGGGACACGACCCCGCAGTGAAGTTTGAGATGAAGGCACCAAAAATGTTCTCAATGTCACTGACAACAGGACAATGGCACGTGGCACGTTCATATTGCCCGCCTCGTGCCCATATYGAGGTTTAAATCCCACAAATCTTTCTGAATTTATCATCTAAGCAAAGCTTACACAGCAAATCCGGAGAGCTGCTTCAGTCGAGAAACTCCCCTGCACACGTACAAAAACCTTCCCGGCAACATTTGTAATTAAATGTTCACCGGGAGAAACAGAGACCTGGAAATCTCTGTGCAAAGTTTGCTTTGTGAGTTTGCCCACCTAAATTTCAATATGCTCGTGCTGTTTGCAAAGCAGCAGCGACAATTGGCGACAAAACTCTGCACAGAATCGGATTTGTGGGATAAACAAAACTCAGCTGTGCGTYAGGGAATGATGCTTTCACTGTGAATTTCATTCAATTTCACCATTATTGAGGCTGTGCTGCTCCGTAACATCA
>NW_026623583.1:744264-791721 GCF_030028575.1 Malurus melanocephalus | reverse complement strand
CTTTTCATCATTTTATTCCTTTTCTCAGACTCCTCCTATTATTTTATTCCTTTTCTCAGACTCCTCCTATTGGTGTCTTTATCTTCCCCTGCTCGCTGTGGTGGCCTCTGGGTCAGGTTCAATGCTGGCAGCCTCTAAGGCAACACTGGGAATTATTGTTAATTTATGCATGTGCATTATTATCCAGATGCCTGTTAAATACAAAGCAAGAATTTGTTCATTTTCGGTGTGGGATCTGGGCAGAGACACTGCAGGAAAACGCGTGATTTATGTTCATCCCTACTGTTGGAATGAGTTTCACTGTGAGACACATAAAAGATTTTTAAGAAGTTCAGCCTAAAGTTTTGTTTCCTAAATCCATCTCAAACCTGCTGCAAAATTCAGTGCCCTTAGATTAATACTGGATTATCTGTGATTTATCAGATGTTCAGCCAGATTTTCAAATACGATAATTCCATCTAATTACATCSGTCTTCCTCAAGTCTGCAGCTCRCATTTRGATGTTTTAAAGAACTTYTAAGTGTTTTGCAAGTTGCTTTAGRCATGAAATTTTCTWGTTTTCTTGCACWCAGAGTCTACCCAGTGSMCTGAGAGGTGACTAAAGGTAAAAGCATTGCTCGATAAGAGCTGTGAACCCTAAAATACCTCTAAAACCTTGATGCACAGCAGACTTTTCATGTAAAACTTGTATAAAGTCACATTCTTCAGCTCCTAAATGCAGGGAATGTTGASATTTCACAGAATTTTCAGCACAGGKTTGAATTCCACCCAGGAGGTGAAATCTGCTCTGCCATGTGCTGCTTGCCATGGGTGCAGCAGAAGCTCTGCAATGATTTGTGCCCCCCTTTCTGTGACCCTGAGGTTGTGCTGCAGAGCCAGGCCTGAGCTGCTGTGATGTTCTGGTTCACAGATGTTCACAGATGTTCACAGATGCTCACAGATGTTCACAGATGTTCTGTTGTTCTCAGGTGTGATGGGTGAGTACGAGCCAAAGATCGAGGTGCGCTTTCCAGAAATCACCCACGCAGCCAAGGGCTCCTCTGTCAGGCTGGAGTGCTTTGCCCTCGGAAAGTAAGAGCTTTGTTTTTATTAAATATTATTTTTATTAAATTTATTTGGCCCCTTAAATCATTGTATTAAATGTCAGTCCTTGCACTGCTCCTTTCGCATTTGCGCGTTGGAATTGTTCTGGTCAGAGTGGGATTTGTGAATCTTGGATTTTTTTAACCTCACATTGGTTGTTTCTGTGCCGTGTGTTCCCAAGGCAATGAGACAGAACACGGTGCTGGAACTGAAGCTGGCTTGGGTGCAGCTCAGAGCTGGGGGAGGGAATGTGGGAAGCAGAGGGAAAACTGGAACAAAGGTTTTCTTTCTTGAGATGAGACCTGACTCCAGGTGATTGTACAGTCATACCTGCATCCATAAAAATAAGATTTTTTTTTTTTTTGCCTCTGTGACATCAGCACAGAATGGTTTGGCTTGGGAGGAACCCTAAGGATCATCCCTGCATGGCAGGGACACCTCCCAGTGTCCCAAGCTGCTCCCAGCCCCAATGTCCAGCCTGCCCTTGGGCACTGCCAGGGATCCAGGGGCAGCCACAGCTGCTCTGGGAATTCCATCCCAGCCCCTCTCCACCCTCCCAGGGAACAATTCCTTCCCAATATCCCATCCAAACTTACTGTTCTTCAGTTTGAAGCCATTCCCTGTGTCCTGTCCCCCCATCCCTTGTCCCTCAAGGTCACACTGAGTTCACCCCAAAGCTTCTCTTCTCCAGGTGAACAATCCCAGCTCTCCCAGCCTTTCCTCCCAGCAGAGCTGCTCCATCCTCTGCTCATCCTGGACTCTCTCATTGCTTAGAATTAACTGTGGGAATCAGATTTTGTTYGAAGTGCAATGATCTCCTGATACTCCTACCTCCAAAGCCGAGGAGCAAACCCAGCAGCAGCCCTTCCTTCAAAAAAAACCTCCATTTTCCTTGGAATAGCCTTAATTTTCCTGAGTTTTCTTCCCCTGCTGTGTCCATTCCCAGCCTCAGTGGTGGCTCAAGAGCTGCTCTGCATTCAGGGAGCACCAGGGAGCAGAATCTCTGTAACCAGCCTGCAAACYCCAGTCTTTCCAACGAGCATGGTTTTCCCTGGAAAAGCCCAAATAACCCTTAMATTGTTGACCTCTATTTAGTTTAAGTTCACTTTGACAATCCATTTTAAGGCTGTGAGCTTTTAAAGTGTTTAGAGCTTTCCCAGAGGTTAAAAGCCTGACTCGCAGACAGCACAAATTAATCAAATGTTCCACTGGAACCTACGCTGGGAAGTAGAAAAATAAAGCAAATAAAAAGTTAATAAGATTGAAATGGCCTTGCCTTTCAGATCAGATTTCTGGATAAACTAATACTGGAGCTAATTTTTATTAAAGCTACATGCACTTTTTTTTGGCCCAAAAGCAGTACCAGACTTTAGCACTCCTGCTCAAASTGATTTTCTCTTCCAAATTCTTCTCTTGAAATACCTCCCTAATTGTGTGTTAGTCCGTGCAGGCTTTACATTTCAAGTTGTCATTTCTTATTTCCATCTGTTGCGTGGAAAGCACTGAACAATGATACAGAAAAAAGCAGATAAATGAGATGTACAAAGCAGCGACATCTCAGTGAAGGGGTAAAGATGGGTCACGTTAATGTGATGTGCAGATGTTGCCATTTTAAGGGGATCTTAAGGAGGAAAAGGGGGAYTTAAAGGACATATGGATAATGAGATCCCACAGGGAACACCTTTTATGCAGTGCTCAGGAATGGCTGAGAGGGTTAATGCAGCTTTAATGTAGATTTTCCACTTCATGTGCAGGAAAGCAGTACTGCCACACTTCCCTGGAGTTATCCTGATAAAGACCAGGGATCCAYGGGCCAAAATCCACCTTCCACACCCTCTGTGGTGTCACACTGCTGATGCAGTGGAGGTGCTGCTTGGGAGCAGAGGTTCCTGAGTRGTGCCACCAGAGAATTTCTGATTTTCTCCTCTTAAATTTTATTTTTATAAGCTCAATGTCTTGCACAGAACTGCACAGATTTCAGCCTGRTTTTTTTTTCCTTCCTAAACAGAGCCTTAAACCCAATTTCTACCAACACGTCCATCAGTGGAAAAGCTTTATTTCAGAGCTGGCATTTAGACGTGAATAAAGCAAGCGAAACAGATTGCAGGTGAAACACTCTTAACTTATGAGATAAGGGCAGATTTCTGCAGGCACGCAGGTGATTAGTGGCATTGTGAAAAGCTGGAACTTTCCTGCCTCCAACCGTTCACAATTGCGGTCAGAACCATCCAAACACCGCCTGCCCCTCCGGATTCCCAAATTCCGCTGAAACCCCGGCCCCTGCTATTGTGTGTTTATGTTCAAATCAATTCCAGCCCAGCATTTGTTGAGCTGTGCCTCTGCTCTGCCACGGGAACCGGTGGTTATTATCTCACCTGGGTTTCAGAACGGCGTTCCCATTATCCGTAATTTTCTGTATTCACACTGCTCGGCCGCCGGCTCAGACAATGCCGCGGCTGCCGCTGCCCGTGAATAACAGAAATCTTTCCCACCGGAGGCAGATCATAGGCAACCCGCTGGGGTTTTGGTCTGCAAAAGTCTTAAATGAGAGTAGTTTGGGGGTATTTAGAGAAATAGCATCTCTTTTCTGTGCGGAGCAGCAAATCGCACCGATTGCGCCGCGCTCAAAAGGCGCTTCCGCAGTTCAGACGCAGCTATGAGAGGCCAGGCTTAGGGCTGAGTTTAAAACTCACCTTAAAACATCTTAAAGATGCCCTTTTTTACCGTGGGGGAACTCAAAGTCACCCAAAATGTGCCCCTGAGGGACACCCTGGGGTGTGCATTCCATGTAGTTCTGTTGTGAAGCTCTTTTCCCATTTCACATTAAAATATCCCAAATGGTTTTTCATATCATGTACTGACCCCATAAATTCCTCTTTTGAGGAAAATAAAAGGGTGCAAATATCAGAATTTATCCCTGGAAAGAGGGTTTGGAGGGATGGATCCCAAATGGATGAAGGTTCCCAGGCCGGTTTTTGACTTTGAACCTTATTTTGTAGAGCAGACCCCAAAAATAGGACAGAAGATTTTGGAAAGGAAATTGGTGTTCACTGTGATGGAAATATAATAATAATAATTAAAATATAATACAATAAAAATTGCAGCTCTCTGATGAAACAGAACAGGCAAAAAACTGCACCTTTCTCTTAATCCTTTAAAAGAGGGAAAACTGAAATATGAAATAGTGGCCTCAGTATTTCAAATCCTGCAGCCTGTGGCAGTTTAATGGAAGAGATGAGACTTTGTGTTCTGCACCAATATTCATTATGATGACAGTGTTTAATATTATGCCAGTATTAAAAGTCCTGCTTTGGATCAAGCTCGATTAATCATGCCATATATCCAAATTATTGTTCCCTGTCTTTYAGGGGATTGAGCACCATGGAAAGAATTATGTTCAGTTGAGTTATGCTGCACTGCTTTCTGTAGATTTCTCTCAAAATAACTTTTTTTTTCCTGTTGCACAAATAAGAATGGTCCCTGGAATGAAAATAAGCAAAGTAGTTTCCATGTCTGGTGCACATATTTATTAAACTGTGTCTGTGGTTTATGTTTTTCTTCATTCCCTTCTCAAAGAAAAGGAAATAATCAGCTCAGAATCCCTGCAGATGGGCTGTTGCCAGCTCAGGTCGTAAAAAGCATGTGTGAATAATATAAAAAACAAGATTTCTTTCACCCCACAATATTCCTTTTCCATGGTAAGATCCCACCTATTCCTCTAAACGCATTCATGGAAGGGTTTTTTCCAGCAGCTCTTGGCATAAGTAGATAATCACACAGCTCTAAGGGGGTTCCAAATAACCATTTTTATTAAATTTACATAAAAATCCCAGGCTTCACCTCTGGTGCATTCTCAAGTTGGTTGTGTGGGAGGCTTTCAAAGGATCGATTGCAGGATTCTGAAATTGCAGATATGGGAATGACTCGTGGCTCTGCAAGCCAAGTTTGCTGCTCTCAGCCCCATTTCTGAGCAAACCAGAGCCCGAGGATTTGTTCTGTCAGGGATCCCCTCTCACCCAGGTCACACCTTGCAGACAAGTGCTGCACTCAGGGAATCCATCAGGAGGATCCAAAGTGAAATATTTTAATTACGGCGCTCCTCAGATCCCAATTCCTCCTGGCATCAGCATCTTCTGCAGTTCAGCTCAGGCTCATTTCTCTAACGAACCATGGGACTCATTACCCAAAATGCAGATTGGATTTCCTTTTGAAGGGCCCCCAGATGCACAGGACAAAAGATGAGGCTCTCTCCCCATGCATCATCTTTGCTGGGARAGGTGGATCCTCCCTCGTGCCGTGGGTTCTCATTCTGCAGACAAATTAATTTCGCGTTTGCCGTGACAAGGCTTGTCACCAACCACGAAATATTTTCCATCTCCTTTTCTTTCCCAGTTAGTAACTTATGGTTTGGTGATTCTGCCGCCTGGATGGTGGAATATAAATTAAATTAGCGCTCCTAGATGCTCTGAAGGTTTCAAATAAACTGCAGATTTATGTACTAAGACGCTCTCATATTTATGCACTGTTTTCTTATTTACTCAGGAGGAAGCCAGACTTTGTCTATGAAGTGTAATAAATTTGGGAAGTGCACTCATTGTTTCTTTATGTATTGCAAAACTTTTTAGGCCCAAGCAGTTACTTGGTTTTAATCTGGATATTGGGAGGGATTGAATGACAAAAAGAGCAGCCTTAACAATCCTGTGATTCTGTGCCAACACTTCTGGAGGAGGCAGCACTTTCAATAATTCATTCTGGAAAAAACAAACCCTTACAAATTTCCTAGGAAGGAATAGTATTAAACGAGTTTATATCTGAAATAGTTTTTGGTCTCATTGCAAGGAACAATTAATAAAGGTGGTGGTGGCAGTGGTTGTTGTCCAGAAAGATCTGGAATTTTTACAGCTTGAACCAAAATGAGCACGAGCAGAATAAAATCTCAGTTGTTTTTTGCAGCTCTTTCTCTGCTTGACATTCCTGTTTGTGGRAAATTGTCCCGAGAACTCACATTTCTCCCAAATCCTGGTTCTTCTTGCTTAGAGGGAACTTGTGAACATCCCAGACTCAAAATGCAGAAATCAGGCCCAGGCTTCCTGAATTATTAAGAAATTAATCCATTCTCCATTTGTGATTTGATTGCTTTGTTCAATAAACAAGGACTTGAATTTAAATAATTGAAGGTGCGAGCAGTTACAGTCTCTGCTAAAAAGGAATAAATTCTTTGTAAGTTAGCACTGCRGGCAGAGACCTTGGAGACTGGAAACACAGACTTTTAATTTCCATGAAAGTTGTGTTTTCAATTGCTGATGCTACTTCCAGTGGAAAAGAAGTCAGCAATCAGCCAAAGCCTCTGTAAAAACTGATCAAATTTGAAGTTGTTAGAAAAAGCAACTTAGTTCAGTTTGCAGAAACAGCAAACAACTGTGAAATCCAAGACTATTAATATTTCAAAGTGTTTTGGTGACATAATAGATCATGAAAGTGAGGCTGGTGTGGTTTGTGATATTACCAGAAATCCAAGAGGTATTTATAGCTGCCTTCACACTTCACTGTTCTTTGTTGTATGGGATACGTTGATCCAAAAATAAATGGAAATGATTAAAAGCTTAAAAAAAGAAAGAAATATTCCTTTTTGTCTCTATCTCCTTCCAGCCTCAATGTTTTGTTCTTTCCTCACTCAATTCTCTGTCTCTTCTTTACGCTGGCTCCCATTTTTTATATTTAGATTTATTGGTATTTTTAGATCTTTTGAAATCTTGGCCAATATTTCCTATTTGGGGATATAAAAATACTTTTAGTGCTACAGGGAATTTGTTTGCTGGGAGAATCAATCAATAATTCAGTACTTTTGTGGTGTTTATTTGGATTTGCCAAGTTGTTCCTTCAATGGCACAGGGCTTAAAAACAGGTTTGAGCCCCAAGTAAGGGTCACTAAGGGGAAAACACAAACTTTCCAAAGGAAAAACATTGAATTGACTGAAGACTTCATCCCACTGTTGGCCTTGTGCTCCTAAATAAATTTAATGTGCAAAAAAATCTCAGTTTTATCATGAACCTCTGTATGTCATGCTTAGAAATTATTTATTTTTTAAGAACAGTGCCACTCTCACGCAAGGATTTGACATTCTTTTTCCTTTGCTCTCTCATTTTCTCTACTAAACACAATTCTTTAGTCCTGTCCCAAGTATCAGCTGGAAGAGGTCTGATGGAAACCCCTTTTCAAAGAAAATCCAACCCAACAGAACCAGAGGAGTTCTTGAAATCCCCGACGTTCAGCAGGAGGATGAGGGCTCCTACGAGTGTACCGCAGGAAACACTCGGGGAACCAACGTTGCCAGAGGTCAATTATTTGTCTATGGTAAGCAGATTAATTTAATTGCAGTTTTTAATGAAGAACAGGGTGTTTTGCAGATGTTTTTTTTTGCAGATGAAGCCTCGCAGCCCCTCGCTGGAGGTGGAAGGTGCAGGTTGGGTTAAGCTGATTGAGAACTATCAGGGGCTCTCGGTGACCTTCACTGCATCACAACCACAGCAAATGAAGATATTTTACACCAAAGCTGGGATTGGAAACGTGGGCAGTGCCCTGATGAAGTTGGAAAGGTTAATGAAAGGCAGAGAGATATCCCTGTACATTTCCATGACATGTTGAAGGCGGGGAGGGATTCAGAATGCAGCAGCAGAGGCAGAGCACGGATGGACTCAGGATCCTTCAGTGAAGGTGATTTCATCTCCTGCTCCAGCTGAGCTCTACTGTCCCATAAACAGAGGAGAACAAAGCAGAGAAACTCATCCCATTCCTCCSTCTCCTTCCAGTCTGGATAAAAGAATAATCTGGGAAACTCTTCTCCTCTCCTCGTCCCTTCCCGTGTGCATTAATTTCCCGTCACACGGGACGGTCCCTCACAGCCAGGCTGAATTATGGCCTCTTTAGTCCAATTGTTAACACCCARGGAAAGAGACATATTTTGACAGGAATAAGAGCAGAGATCTTTTCTTTGCCTCATAAATCTTTCAAAGGAGAAAGCAAAAAAAAAAATTAAACACAGCAGCGAGGAGAAAAAAAAATCACAGCAAGCGAGACTGAGCCTCCAGTTAACATCTGTTGAGAAGGCTCTGGCAAGTATTTTCCTTTTTCTTTTTTTAAGTAAATCTCTTCTAATGAAGAGATGCAGGCTTTGCTGATAAGCTACCAGGCTCCTGCAGCCATGGCTAATATTGAGATGTATGCCAGGAATAGAACAGTCTGCTGCTGGTTTAAATATTTCATTATTTCCTTGCTTTCAGGGGGTAGTTTTTGCTCTCATTGCACACTGATTTTTTTCACCACATCAATCAAGCAGTTCTATTAAAATTAAGTTCACTAGATTACCTGGACATGATTGATAACGGCACAGGCAATTATAAAATTATGATCAGTTAATTCAATCTAAAACAATGTGCTTATTAACTGTGCTTTGTACATTAATTAAGAGCTGCTCATGGTGAAATGTATAAACAGCGCTCACAAAGCCTTGGCATGAGGTTTTTTTGTCAGATTAGGAGCRTGCTGGTAAATTATCTCTGTAATTGATTCCCTCTTGCTCCTTTTCTGTTTTCTGGGGTTTTCCTCTGGAGGAAGGTTKTCTCCAAGAAATGGGGATTCTTTTCTGGACACTGCTTTGGGTGTGACCCCTCCAGCCCATGCTTTAGGCTCTGGGAGCAGCAAAAATTACATGTAATAAAAATTGATTTTAAGAAAGTTGAACTCCATCCGTGTAGAATCTTGGAGAACGTAAAGAGGCTCAGATTTTCTTCAGAGAAAGACTCCTCAGAAATGAGGACGTGCTTTCAATAACCATATCCTCAATTTCAGGTATCTAAAATTCCTATTTCTCCAAATTTAGGCCACAAAAATGGATAAAATCTTAACCAAACTGCCTGTCTCTGAGGCACTCATTTCTAACATTTTCCCCACCTTTCCCCAAAGTTTAATGTCAGGGAATTGTAGAGAATTCATTTGCAGCATAGTAAAAATGTGTTGAACAGATATTAATTAGCCCTGCTCGGTTCATTAATTAATGGTAGCATACCTSAAGCAAAATCACTTTTCTCCTGCTTAAAATGATTTGCATTTTCTTTGCAGCACCCCCTGAATGGGAAAAAAAAATCCAAAATGCCTTTCTGTCTCTCTATGACAGTTTATTTTGGGAATGTAAGGCAAGAGGAAAACCCAGCCCTTCCTACAGCTGGTTAAAAAATGGCCAGCCCCTCATGTCAGAGGTAAGATTCTTGTTGTCTTGGTTGATTTCTTCCTCATATTTTTTGAGTTTTTAAAATTCTTTATCCATAACATTAATTTCATAGTACATTAATTAAGTTWCCCAAAAACTAAGTAAAGATTAATGTTTCGAAATAAATATAATAGCACAAACTCTTTGCAACACACAGCCTCGGGTTTTGGACTTCATCTTTATTGGAAAAGCATGAAATTGCAGTTTAGAGAAACACCAATTTCTTCATGTGAATTATCTAATTACTACAAGATAGGGCTGTAGGTATAGAAGAGCTTAAAAATAGGAATTACAGTTGGTGAAAGAAACATTAAATACATTTGTGGTTGTAATCTGCAGTTTGGGGAACTGTTAGGATGCCAAAAGACTGGAAGAACATTCCCAAGCTGGAATTGAAAAATGCTGAGCCTCGAATTGCACTTTTCTGTTGTTTCTGTTCGCAATCAGCAGCTGGGGGACCCTGCTCTCCTGCTGAGTTAATCCTTTAACTTCATTAATGTCAGCTCTGGAAATCTGCTAATTTTGGGAGGAATATTTTCTGGTGCTCTGTAGAGGGATGATCAAGCACAGAAAGCCATATAAAGGTRTAAGGAAGAGATGGACAAGTGCAAAATGTCCCTTAAAAGGACCAAGAAGGGGAAATTTGGAGCTCAAACATTTGAAATCCGTGATCAGATTCTTCATTAGCCAGATCTCAGAGAGCCCTGAGCTTCCAGGCACAATTCCTGCATTTTTGTGGTGGCCAAGCTCTGGCACATCCACCCTCCACCCTTCASCTGTTGGCACTTCAGTGACAAGAGGATCTTTGAGTTCTGCTGAGGCCAAGTTTCCCTTTTTTATTTTTATTTTTGGACCATCCATCCAGCATCTCTGGGGCACACGATGGCTCATCCGTGAGGCATTTTTCACTTGGATGGGAAAAAATAATACTGTGATTAATTCCTGTCTAGCAAGAACGCATACAGGAGAATTTCCAGAACATATGGGCTAAATTAGCACCTGCTGGGCTGCAGAACCAGCTCTTATTTGATTTGGTAACATTTATTTGAAGAAGTCAGAGTGGGGTCCAATCTTCCATATCATTTTCTGCTGGAGCAGTCCTAAACAGACCCAACCTGCATCTGAGGAAAATAGCCAGAATTTACCTGGATTGCAGTTTTTCTGAACCTGCTCGTTGTCACCTCTTTTTGAGCAAGATTATCTCGTGCCTCTCTCTTTGAAGGCAGCAATATTTAGAGTCTGTCACTCTTCAATTGCGCCGCTTCAATAAAGAAGAATGAGGTGCTCGACAGATGCATTTTCCACCAACGTTTTCCCAGYACTTACAGTGGGCTGTAAATGAAATTCTTCAGGCAACAAAACGCTGGATTCTATTGCTCAATGGGCAGAATGGGCATTTGGAGGGGAAAGTACAAGGGAAATGTAATAAAATATTCAGTTGGAATTCTCCTAGGAAGAATAACATGCAGGTGCTTTTCACCCTGGGGTTGATTCTGATTGTCTCCTCTCTGTCAAACCTCTCTGCCCGACCACCTGGCTGGTCAGCCCAGCATTATTCCTGCTCGTGTACACAACGTGCTTCATTCTTCGCTTTGTCTGAGCGGCTCAAAGGAGCTCAAAGGGGAATTTGGGATGAGTGTGGAACACCAGTCTCGCTTCAGAGAGAGGTTTTGTATTCAAAGAGTGTTTGTAAAAATAGAATGCATTGAGAGGACAGCAAACAGCCCGGAGGTAAAACTAAGTATGCAAAAGATATCCGTGGCGAGAGCCTTGGAAAAAATTATCGGCGGCTAAGGAATGTAATGTTGTTAATTAGTTTGCCACACACCAGGCACGCAGCCCCAGGCTGTGCTCTCATCACATTTCTGAGCTAAACAAGCTTGGGCTGGGTCAGTTTGTCGTTGGGAGATCTCCAAGGCAAAGCTGGAATTTTGGAAAACAAGCCCGGGGTGTGTGTGATGGTGCCCAGGACCCCCTGAGCCCCGGGCAGCAGGAAAGGGATTGGGATTGGGATTCTGCCCCACTCGGGTGAGACCCAGCACAGGAGGGACCTGGAGCTGCTGGAGAGAACCCAGGGGAGGCTCCAGGATGAGCAGAGGATGGAGCAGCTCTGCTGGGAGGAAAGGCTGGGAGAGCTGGGATTGTTCACCTGGAGAGGAGAAGCTTTGGGGTGAGCTCAGTGCCTGAAAGAAAGACAGACAGAGATGATGGACAAGGGACGGAGCAACAGGACAACAGGGAATGGCTTCAAACTGCCACAGGGCAGGGTTAGATGGGATATTGGGAATAAATCCTTCCCTGTGAGGATGGGGGGCCCTGGCACAGGGTGCCCAGAGCAGCTGTGGCTGCCCCTGGATCCCTGGCAGTGCCCAAGGCCAGGCTGGACATTGGGGCTGGGAGCAGCCTGGGATAGTGGGAGGTGTCCCTGCCCATGGCTGGGGTGGCACTGGATGACCTTTAAAATCCCTCCAACCCAAACCATTCTGGGATTTTGTGACAGACCTGTTCATCCTCTGACTCCAGACTCTCCCATTCCTGCTGCTGAGGACTAAAGGAGCAGCAGCATCCTCCCAGTGAGATTCGCTGTTCAGACTCGTACTTGGTGATGGGATTTACATTCCCCATGGGTGTCTTCCAAACTCATCTGTTTTGGGGAATGTTTTTTTATTTTTTTCCCCCTCAGCGCTACACTTTGCATTTCAGCTATTATTGCCTCCAGAGGGTAGTAATTGTAAAATCACAAGATATTTTGCTTTAAGTTATGATTGCAGCATGAAACAGGCTTTTTGCTGTTTTCCAAAACAGAGCAAGCAAAACTTCTTCTAACACACCAAATTCCAAGCTCGGGTCCAAACACACCCAGTGTGCAGCTTCCTCTCTTTGAGCAGAACTGCTGAGGGAAGTTGGTGTGTRTARAAACACAAGCCTGGAGGARAAATCTCTTCCTGTGCTCTCAGCAKCTGCCTGGGGCTTTCCAATGGCAATTTCAGAGGAGCTTTTCCAATGGAGCTTTCCCAGTGATTGATTTTTCTGTGATTTGTGGTGTGACAATGTCCAAAATGTTCCTGTTATTGGAGCAGCTCTGTCCCCTGTGGAGCTTTTCTGACCACCTGAGGTTGTCACCATCAGATTTATCTGCTGGGGTGATGTTCCACCACGTCCCCAACCAGGGGTGAGGGGCTGCTCCATGGGATCCAGGTGGAAAATACTCCCAGGGTGGAAGGAGGGATACCCGCCCTGGGGTAGCTCCTCCTGTGCCACCTCCATGGTGAAGGATAACCACAGATTCCCGGCTCAGTGCAGAAAAACTCAGGGAAAACCTGGAAAAACCCACCCAAAGCAATTCCCACATTTCCTGAAAAGATGGRAGAGCTCAGAGGGCTGAAAACCCAACCACCACCATAGGACACATCCTATTTCTGATGTGTTCACCCACATCACTCCTGAAAAAACAACATTTCTGCTCTGAGTCACCATCAGGTGCATCAGTGTGATACTCAAAACCCTTTTATTTGTTCGCTCATCGGCTCTGCCAATGTTTTTTTCCTTGTTTTTCTCTTCTCAGGAAAGAATTCAAATAGAAAATGGGACTCTSCTCATCCCCATGCTGAATGTGTCAGACTCAGGCCTCTATCAGTGCGTGGCAGAAAACAAATATGATACAATTTATGCCAATGCTGAGCTGAGGGTGATTGGTGAGTAAATGGCACCAAAATGAGCAGGTACCCGGTAAAAAGTACACTCATTGAAAAAAAAAATTCAATTAAAGAAAAGTGGAGATGAAATTCTACCTGGCAGCTCAAACATGATGATATTTCTCTGCTCTTCACATGGAAATACGTGGTTTTCTTTTTGGTTTAGTTTCATGGCTTGTTTGGGTGAAGAATCTAATCCGTGTGTGGTGGTTTTTTTATCACACCTTCACCAGTTTAATGAATGCTGTTTCTCACTGAGTTTTGGGTTATTAATGGTTATTCTGCAAGTTTTAAAAGGTATTTCAGAAATCAGGGGAAGGAGTTCTAGCTCTAAACAAAGATCATATGGCAAATATGGACATAAACAAATAACACGGAACAGGGAATCTCATTAATGATAACCAGAGATGAACATGAATAGAATTTGCCCATAAATTACAAAAGTATTCTGTTCTAGATATCCAAAAATAAAGTTTGCTAAACATACTCAATTATGACTGAACCCAGTAAAACACAGACTTTAGGAGCGCCCAATGTCTTGCATTTTCTCCTTCTCCAAGAGTGAATTTTCACATMAACTACTGGAAAAACAAATATATTTTCAGAAAGGAGTGTAGGTTTATCATAGAATCATAGAATTCTGTGATAAACCATATTCTTCTGAAAAGAAAGCCATAGTAAAAGTGTTCTTGTAATGGAGCAGTCTCTGCAGATGAACACAGATGTGGCTGGCTCTGCAGTGGGAAGTTTATTCTGCTGACACAGCTTTGCTTAGCAATCTCATTTTCCATCACCTTTTCTCTCAGTCTCCAGATTCCCTCAGGAAAATTGGTGAGAGCACACAGTTCTAGGTAGACAGCTCAAAAACAGAATTAGAATTGGAATTCTTTGGTACTTGGATACATTTTTATTGTTAGATTTAGATTTACTTCCGCAGAAATCTAAACCCCAAAACAACTGTTGAGTTCACTGACTGAAGAATTTGACGAGTTCATTCAGCAMYGTGTCAGCTGCATTCTGCTCTCCYCTCTCYCCCTTCTCTCCCTTCAGCTGCAGCCCCTGATTTTTCCAGGAATCCTGTGAAGAAGCTGTCAGTTGTTCAGGTTGGAGGGGAGGTCACCATTGCCTGCAAACCCAGTGCTTCCCCCAGGGCTGCTGTTTCCTGGAGAAAGGGCTCGGAGCTTCTGCGTCCCAACCAAAGGTAAAGGCAGTGATCAGCAGCAGAGTCGTGTGATCCTCTCTGTTTTAACCTCATTTCAAGATCAGGATTGTGACAGGGATGTCAGATGAAAAACTGCAGAGTTTTCAGTGCCTCTCCTTCCTTTGGAAACTCATTTGGAACCTCTTGATCAGGTTTGTCCCCAGGTTTTGGGACTGTGTGCCCCAAAGTTGTGAGGTCAGGAGGGAAGGCAATGTCACAAAAAGTGGGATTTTTGTAGGCAGTTGGGTTTGTATAGGGATTCACTTCCCTCCTGGAAACCTGGGGAYAAAAATTGCAAAATATTGAGGAGTGCTTGTTATGGGTTAATGAAATAACAAAGCTCATTAAAAAATGGGAGCTTTTGACAGCTCATTGATGGAAAACTCACCTGCCAGAGGCCTCTTTGTCTGTAGGGCAGCCATGGGGTTCCAGCAGGATTTGGCCCTGGCCCAGCACCTGGAACACACCCTCCCCGGCTGCTTTGGGCCATGTGGGCTGTGGTGAGAACCAATTCCTTATTTCTGAGTTACCAGGAACCATCTCCATTATTGTATTTCAATGTTCTCATGCACAGAGTGGGATTATTGGGGTGGACAATCCCTGTGGAGTTGGACTCCCTGATCCCTSTGGGTCCATCCCAGCTCAGGCTGTTCCTCARTTCTGTGATTCCACACTAATGGCARTTAAATGGTGAAATATTAAAATCRAAGGGTGGTGCTGACAGGAATGATGAATATTATATGCAACACACAGCCCTGGGGATATTTCCACACGCAAATGGGGACAGATGGATGAAATGGGCAGCAGTGCCTTCAGAAGTGCTGAGAACGTCTGAGAGCCCTCCTCAGCATCTCTCTCAGCTCCCAAACAGAACAGTGACCCTCTTTTGTCACATTCTGTTGTCAGGCTCGGAGAACTGTAATCAGTAATTCATAAAGCTCTGGAAACTGAGCGCCAGATTTTGCACACAGGACCAGTTGCTCAAGGAGGTTACTTTGGGTCACATCAGAMTTAAAATGATTATAATTCTCTCAAACATTATCCCAAAGGGTGATAAAAGAACTGGTTCCCTATGCCATGCTGCAGGAATGTACAGTGGAGATAAATCACATGAGTATTTATGAAAGAAAGTGCAAATCTGGGAATTTTATAGGTGCTGACAAGGGAACAAGGAAATTTGGGTGAGCAGTCCATCCCATGGACACAGAAAACTTCCATTGACTCTTCTCCCCTTTCAATAGTGGCAATTTTATTTCCATTTGAACCGCTCACGATGAAAAGCATTCTTCTAACTAGCATTTAATCAAATCTTTATTTGTATTTCGATTGTATTTCGATTACATGGCCTGTTCCAGAGGCTGAACTAAGCCTGGATCCCGACTTTCCACTACTCTGACATTCCCTGATCTACTGATAAAAAAAATAAAAAAAATAAAAAAAAAAAAAAAAAATTTACCCACTCCACACAGTATTTACCTGTGCTCCTGTATGAATTTACCAACAATAATTCCGAGCACACTGTAATTCCTGAGTGTCCCAGAAGCAAACAACAGGAGCAGGATTTACAGAAGGAGGCAGTGCTCAAATTCTCGTTATTGCCGGGGTGGCACTGGTGCAAAATGGGATGGACGAGGCTGTTTGATTATTGAATGACAAACTGGTGAATGCTGTGCTTTAAAGGGAAGGGAAATAAATCATCTCTCYGACAGAAAGCAAAATGAGAGAAGGGTTTGTGTGGCCGTGAAGCACGTGGCTAATTAAAGAGCTGAAATTGTACATCTCTGTGCTCGTAAAGAGAGAGGGAACGTGGTCTGCCTTCCTCTGTGGATGTGATTAAACCCYGACAAACCCTGATTTCTGCTCCCATTTTATCTTGCTGCAAATACAACCTTTATGGGCTCCTTTATTGGCCTGTTAAAAAAAATATTTGGTGGGGTTATAGATGGTAAAAAAAGGAAAAACCAACCTCACACAGTTCTGACAGCCAAACATTCCTAAATAACTCAGATTTTTGGAGTGATTTAGACAAATTCAATCTTTTGTTAAAGAAACAGTGAAACCACACTTATTCCACCCAAAGGGGGAAGAATATTCCTTCTTTTTCACCTTTTTCCTTTCACTTCTGATACTTTATTCCTGATACCCCTGAATATATGATAACCACTCTCCCTGATCAGCTGAACTCTTGATAAGACAGAAGAACTCAGCTTTATGTTAAATTCAGTTTGTAAGTGTACAAATTGTGCTAAATAGGAACACTTATTAATAGATTATCCAATATTAAAAAATGCACCATTTAATATTTTTTTTAATTGGATTTCCTCTAAGGTTTTTGTTTTGTTTTGTTTTGTTTTGTTTTGTTTTGTTTTGTTTTGTTTTTTATTCAAGCAATTTTAAGTTTTCAAAGCTGCAATGTTTGGGCCCTGCTGTCTGAAAAACACCTTCCAATTTTTTTAGGGCAGAGTTTCCTCCAGCCCCACTTGTCTCTCCCATCCTTTCTGTGGCTCAAACACATCATTGCTCAGCTCTTCAGCAGCTTGTCTSCTCTAATTTCTGTAAGAGATTTTATTGCACTTGAAGCACAGATGTAAATCCTGCAGAAAATGCCAAAATAATCATTTTCTTTACATCAGATGGTGAAATAAAGCCTGAACATACCAGTACCAGATCCACTCATTGTTCCCAGCCCTCTCCATTGATTGTTCTCCTTCCAAATTTTCATAAATAACCCCATTCCACCCTYACTGATGKGGYTTATCCCCTRAATACTGGGATKTAGCCATGGTCTGTGCTGCTGGCMYMTTAGAGAGGGAATTCCAGGTTATCAGCAATAGGAATACCAAAGAAATCCCACAGCTGGTGATTCTGGCAGGTTTTCCCTGCTCCTTCCTCCCATGATCCCAAATCAGCTCGTCTGGATCACCCAGCTCAGCTCAGGGGCTCCCTTGGGTGCTCACCCCATTTTTTGGGCCACAATCTGGAGAAATGAGGTTTGGGGGGCAATGCCACTTCTCCAAGGGACAAAAGTTTGGGCCTTTGAGGAATAAATGACTTTTCCTGGTGTGTGCTGTCGGTTTTAGCTCCAAATAGGAATGAAGCACAACAAAAACCTGAGTTTTGTGCTCCCRACTCCTCCCCGTGGAGTCTGACACAGATCTCAGCTATTTTCATGTGTGTCACATCCTCAGCACACGCAACAGGAGCTTTCTTCATCTCACTTCTCGCTTCTCTCCCCTCGTAGCCACCGAGGAAAAGGAAGAGAAGAAAGGAACAATTCATATATTAAATAAAACAAATTTTCCAGTCTAGACACTGATCTCATCTGCCTTCAGCGAATTCCGATCTGGGCCCCTCATGGAAAACTTCTTTCACAAAAAAACTCCTTTTGATGGAAGGCATTTTAATAAATGGGAATTGGGCCTGGTTTTGCTTTGCCAGGGAGAGGTGCTATTCCCCCAGCATGGGCAGAGAATGCATAGGAACATATGGGATTGGCTTCACTCGGAATTTCAATGAGCAGAGCTGAGGGGAAGCTGAGAAATGAGGTAGGCTGGAAGAATGCATTAGTCATATACAGCACTTTCCATGCATTAATAATCAGTAATAAGCAAATATTCATAATTTAAATTGTTTTCTGGGGCCTGGGCAAGGAGTGTGTTTAGGGATTATAAAATATGCTCAATGCTTGTTGGCTCCCAGAGTGGTTTGTAGGACGCAGTTCAGTCCCAGCTCTCTGAAGGATGGGAACGGCTCCTCTGCCACAATAAAGCTGAATTTTCTGTCCTGTGGCAYGCTTGGTTTGGGTGTTTTACACTCAATTCTTGCATTACTTAGAGGAAAACAATGAGAAATCCCTGTACTCAGGGGAACCCTATCAGTAAGGGTGGAATGGGGTTATTTATGAAAATTTGGAAGGAGAACAATCAATGGAGAGGGCTGGGAACGGTGAGTGGATCTGGTACTGGTGAGTTCAGGCTTTATTTCAACATCTGATGTAAAAAAATGATTATTTTGGTATGGGAAAACAATGGAGCACCAACATGAAAAGCTGTATTTCAACAACAAAGAAAATGTGTGTGCAAAGAAAATGAAGCAGATGTTGGGGAGAGGGAATTATCTGGGAATTGTTGAGTTCTTGGAGCTGCCCCTTGGATCCTCAGACTCGAGGGGCTCTCCTGCTCCAGGTGAGCAGCCAGGACCCAGCAGGGTTCTGTAGGATTTGTTCACAGCCTGCAGGACCTTTCCCCATCCCACTCTGAGCACTCAGGGCCCCCTCTGCTTGTGCTTCCTTCTGCTCCTCCACTGTTCCCTGCCAGATCCCAAAACCATTATAAACCTTTTTGTTATCAGGGAAAAGGCTTGGTTTGTTTCTGTGGGTGGAATTAGGCAAACAGGGAGTGGACTGAGGGGATTTTGGGGTGACCAGGGGCTGGACTGGGTGATCCTCGTGGGTACCTCCCAGCTCAGCCTATCCTGTGATTATTTGGGAAATGAGAAAAATCCTCAATCTCCTGATCAAACACAGCACACAAAAGGTATTGTCTGTGAAACAGCATTTCCCACCAATTGGAGCAGAAATGTGTCAGGACAGTTCAGCAAACTTCAGGGAAACATTTCAATTACCAGAACGTCAGCGTTGTTGGTTCAGCTTCAGAATATCAGTTATCCTTAAAAAATAAATTTAAAAAAATCTGCTTGTGGGGGAATCACGACCAAATGGATAGAAAATTCCAAAATTTGCACTAGTCTGCTAACAAAGGARGAGATGGATGGCACTTGACTGTGCTTCAGCTGAAGTCAATATGCAGCCTAAGGAGTTATTTACTGCTCCTTGGCAGGTGCATCCCTCCCTGATGAGACACCAAAGTTAGATGAGCAAAGCTGGGGGAGTGAAACCCATCCAGAGTTTCTCTGCTGCCTTGGAGTCAGAGCAGAGGAGTAGCACAGGCAAAGAGGAGCTTTGCTTGCTTTCCTCACCCACTGCCTGCACATAAAAAAAACCCAGATATTTGCATGCAGGTACTAAATTCCATATAAAATGCACCTTTCTTATGATACTCCAGCCCTATAACTCTATTCCCAGCTTTCTACAGCAATGCAGTTGGGTGAGTAGCACTGGGATATTAATTTTACTATTATTTTATTTTTGAAGTCTGGTTTTTGAAGCCTGGATTAAGTGTATCTCTGTTTTTATCCTCCTTGCTTTCCTAGCACGAGGAGCTTTGCACAGCTTTGATGAGATGCCTTAACCCTTCCATCTTATAGGGGGCTGTGTGCTTGTAAAGGAGTTCATTTCCTATTTTAGTATTTAAATGGAGCTCTTGAAGTGTGGGCATCAGCAATCAGAGCAATTCCAGCTATCTCAGACACCACTGCTGCAAGTCAACACGAATACAAATCACGCTTATCTGTTGATGAAATCCCACYTTTGCTTGGGCAACCAATGGGATTGATTCCCCATCTGCTAAATTTGATTAATCACTCTGGYTCCACTCCCTGCTTACAGACAGGAATCAAAAGCACTGATTGACCTGCCTGCTTKCAGGGTTTGGTCTGAACTCACCTGTTAAGACATGAAAACTCCTACAAAACCCGGGGCTGCCTTTTAGGGTTGGTTTTTATCTCTGAAGCCACGCTGTTGCAGCACATTTGGTGCCAACCAGACAAACCCCACCGTCACACCACTCCTGAGGAAATGCTGAGCGCTGCAGGAAATGTTTTCTAGCTAAAAATACCCAGTGCTGGGATCAGAGTGGTCCTGGTTTCAGAGGGAACAGAAAAGAGGAGGGTATTGCAGAGCAATGAGAGAGACACTGCAGTGCATTTATTGTGGATTTATTCCCTCTCAGCAGGGAGTTTGTCTGGTTTTGGTGTTGGCTGTGGGCATTTTCCAGTGCTGCCTCCTGAACGGTGCCACTGGATCTGGGAGGAGCATCACACATGGCAGCACTCCCAGGAATGGATGTTTCACAGCCAAGGGCTTGACAGAAAATTCCTCCAACTCTCCTGAAGTACCTTCAATCTTTCCTTCTCCTCCGTGTTTCTGGTTCCTCTGTTCTTGTCCCCYGTGCTGAGGGTGAAGGCAGGGGGATGGAAAACCTGAATGAAAGATGAGGAGGGAGACAAGGAGAAGGAAGAACAGGCCCAGACAATGGGAAGGAAAGGGCAATATTTTATTTTTCCTTCCTTATCTTCTTTTGCTTTGTTTCCCCCCTTTCTTCTCTCTCTGTTTTGTTTTCATTTGAAGTCAAGGCACAGCTCATGTCCTGTCCCTGCTCCATGCACAGATCCCRATGGATGCTCAGGGCTCCAGCCAAAACCAGCTAAGCTCATTGGATTTTTTCCATTGAGCAGGCTGGGAATCAAGATTCCTGATTAGGAGTCTGCACAAAAAAAAAAAAATAATGAGAGAATGCAACCTTCTGTGCTGCACTTCTAGGCCAAGCTGTGCTGCCATGCACATCATTACTGCTGGGGGAATTGGTGTGGCATCAAAAATACCAGTGTGGGGTGGAAAATATGCAGCAAATTTGGAAAACAGGCACCAGATTTGGGAAACATGCACCAGATTTGGGAAACATGCACCAAAACTGGAAAACATTCACCAGGTTTGGGAAACATTCATGAGATTTGGGAAACATCCACTAGATTTGGAAACCATGCACCAAGTTTGGAAAATATGCCCCAAATTTGGGAAACAGGTACCAAATTCAGAAAAAAAAATTCACCAAATTTGCTGTAGAGGCACCAAATCAAAGATTGTGCTCCTGAACATTCTCAAAGGCAGTGTAACATTGGAGGGAGCAGATCAGGGTGTGTTGAGGGGGTGATATAAAATGAAATATGGACACAGAATATCCCAGGGTGGGAGGGATCCACAGGGAGCATCAAGGTCCAGCTGCTGGCCCTGCACTGGACATATGTGATGGACTGTGGCCAGACAATTTCTAAGAATGAGAATCAAAGAGTCTTCCAGGGAGGGATTTCTGGGGTCATTTGGAGTGGGAAGGGTTGTGAGAACACAGAAACAACACACTGAAACTCTTTTCCCAAAACTCCTTTCCCAAAAATCCCTGAAAAAGTGGCTGAAGCTTGGCCAATGTGGAAGATCTGAGGAGGCCATGAACACCCTTGGTTTATCCATGGGATTTTGCTACACAATAATGCTGCTGTTTCACTGCTCCTTTTCCAGAACTAAAAAATCTTCGGATTTTTAGTGAAAGGCAAATCTGGAAAAGAAAAGGAAAAGCTGCAGGGACACACACGAGTGACAGAATGTGAATCACGCATCAAAAAGACAGAAACTTCCTAAACTTCCTCTGCTCTGCACTATTTTGAGCAAGGATGAGGATTTGGGACTTCAGCGAACCACACACACTGTCCCCATCATTGTCACTCAAGCTGGGCATGAATTCACCAGCCCAGGGAGGGTTGTCCCAGGTTTTCTKCAGGCTCACAGGGAGCTCAAACAACAGGAACAAGGAGCTGGAGGYGATGAGGAATTTAGATTTAGGCTGGATGGGGTTTGGAACACCCTGGGACAGTGGAAGGTGGCCCTGCCCATGGTAGGGGTGGAATGGGATGGGCTTTAAGATCCCTTCCAATCCAAACCATCCTGGGATTCTCTGATTCTATTTTAGGGATGAGTTCCAGGGTTTCTGAAAYCCACCCAGTGCCATGCTGGACAGAATTCTTTGAGATTTTATTGCACTTGTGCCTCTGAAATGTGTTCTGGCAAGCTGAGGGAAGCAGCTTCCTGCAAGTGAATGAATCTCCCACGCTGAGGGTAATTCAGGGCCTTCTGTACAGTTTAAATTCTGCTCAAGTCCCATATTAAGGGCTTAGTTTTACATCTGGAGTGCATTAGGCTGARTCAGAGCTCTTGATAGAGTCTGGATCATAAAAATGATGATTAATGGTGGGATTAGAGCAGTGGCAKTGTGGACATCCCACCCTGTGCTGCAAGAGCTTTTATCTGATGYAGGGAGTTACAAGGATTTCATAAAACCAGCAGAACTCGGGAGACAGGAAATCTGGCAGCTGTTTTATTTGGCAGTTCAGCTCCTTTTCTCCTTTTCTTTGCCATACACACAGAGGTGCTGTTGCCCAGTATTCCCTGGCTCCAAGYTCTGGGATGGATCCCTACAAGAGGTTTGGGCACTGGGTGTTTTTGTCACTTTTTYCTTTGGCCATGGCAGAAGAACATCTGCCTCACATTTTATCCTCGAGTGGTTTACAGACAAGGCAAAACAATTTTGGCTATTTCATGTTAAAGGCAGTAGCAKCTCCTGAAAATCCTGTATTTTCTCCGGAACCTTTCTGATGGGGAATAGCTCAGTTCAGATGTCTGTATATATTTACATAAATAAATATTTGTGGTTCCAACTGCAGAGATTTGATGCAAAAATAGTTCTATTTTTAGGAAGAGRGGGGAATTTTAAGAAATAGGAAGGAACACTTCTAGCATCACGTTCTGTAATTTCTAATATTTTCTACGATATTCTAATAATATTCTTTACAATATTTTAATAAGACTATTCAGYCAGATTGCATAATTTTGTTTTGATCCAAATAGTTAAAAGATTACASTGGCATTTGTTTGATTTCCAGTTAATTGTCAGTCAAGCCCGAAGCTCATTGATAGCAGCATGCAGATAAGGAAAATCTTTTAAGCRCAGTTTATTAAATGGCAACACCATTAGCATACAAATGATGCTGGGAACAGAATAAACAGGTACAAAGATCATTAACATAGGATACAGACAGTCAGATCTCAGATGGGACTCGCTGGGACCTTTTCAAAAATACCAGCGCTGTCAGCAGCAGGGACAAGTCATTCACTCAGGCAAACTTTACTCACATTTCCTTCTGCATAAATCRCTGGTAATTCTGAGTCACCTGGGAGCTGTGCTCGTCTTCCTGCCCCTTCCCTTTGTAGTTTTTAACTCAGCCTCTCCTGCTCCTCAATCTTGGTGAAATTAGAGGAGTCAGATATTGTCTCAGTGTCTGGCAGCGCGTCTGGAGGAATTTATAAACAATATATCTTAGCACAGCCTGGAAATAAAGAGGGGGTTTGCTCCTGAGCAGCAAGGGGAGGCTGAGCAACACGGTTTCAAATAGGATTTCTCAGATAATAAAAATTACTTTGCCTCTGATTTCATCAGATCCAGATTCCTCCCTTTTTATCTGTACAGTGCCACRATGAGGCTTCAGTGACGTTGGGAGGTGTCAGATATTAGAGGCAGACAGGAGACAAGAAGAGGAAATCTTTACAAAATATCAGGGTTACTTTATTTGGGAAGGAATTACGCCCTTGAAGGGAGAGCTGYCCTTGTGGCAGCGCTGAAACCTGCAGAATTCACCCTGATTTTACACCCCTCCAGGTCAAGATTTTGATGGGGATTTCAAAGACCTTGGCTGTTTGAATCTGTGCATTTCATATCCATGAATTAACATCCCAAAAACCAAAAACAGATTGGCTGAACAATGCAACAGAGCACAAAGCCACCTCTGCTGCACTTTCAAATCTAATGACTTGACACCTCTTTCTTTTCTCAGATTTTCTGTTTTCTATCAGCCCTCTTAAATACATATTATTCTTTCATGCTCTCAAGATCAAAGCAAATAGCCATCAACAATCTTTTGTTCACACGAGACAACACGTTCRGAGATGGTTTGTTTGGCCTGGTTAATTAAAAGCTGTACCTATCATCCCTGCTTGATTTCTCAAGTTCTTCGCTTAAAAAGTATGTGTGACAATTTTAATGAGCTCTCACTTCTTCCCCACATCCTCGTGGCTTCTGCACAAACTTTGCAAACTCTTCTTTTTGAACATCACACGGAGCTCTGACTCCAGCAGATCCTGTTGAGGTGATTTGTTTTCCCTGCCTGCACACGGTGCTCGTCTCATCTCCTGATGGAGACACTCAGAGAGGAATTTCAATGTTTATACGTGATGGGGTGAAAGCAAAAGAGGGTCAGGTTGGATTAGGAATGAGGAAGAAATATTTCACAATGTAGGTGACAAAACACTGCCACAGGATGCCCAGAGAAGCTGTGGCTGCCCCTGCATCCCTGGAAGTGTCCCAGGCCAGGCTGGGCGAGGCTTGGAGCACCCTGGGATGGTTTTTAAGGTCCMTTCCAACCCAAACCRTTCCACAGTTCTACATGGAATAATATTTCTCGATATTCCCAATCCTTCCTGGCGTGCAGGAAATTTGTATGAAATGACAGAACTGGATTTGATCTCTCCATTTCCTCAGAGCTGTGACACTGTGGGAACAGATCCCAGGGGCCTCTTTCACCTCCTTTGCACAAATCCTTTATTCTCACAAAGCTGCACCTCTTTATACTTTCAATTTTCCCGGGCTGAGCTCCCATTGGCTGTTTGCTCTCCACCTGCTTGTGAGATTTGTGCTTTCACCCCCTTGTCCAGCACTTATTTATCTACTGAGAGCATTCCAGTTCTCCTGGCAGACAAAATATTCTCCTCACATTGTGTTGGAYGAGTTAAACTTTTCTGTCTCATCACAACGCTTGGAATTACCTTGTCCTGTGATGCAGCTGCTCAGAATTATTATCTGCAGCCTCCAGTGTTGTGGAAATGTTTYCCAGGCAGCCTTTCAGCAGGTGCCTTTCGCAGCTGCTTTTTGAATTGTTTGTCAGAGTCTGCTCCAAAGCCCACTAAAGGAAATATTCCCATTGCCTTCAGCACCACAGCTCCGTGTTTGGGAAGAGAAATGGGAGAGGACAAAGTGAACCCRCCCAGGGCAGAAAGTCGTGGCTCTGAGGGACTTTAGGGTGACTCTGCTGCTCTTGGTAACTGGGGCTCTGTTTCAGAGAGCTTTTCTCTGTTTCTTCTTGCATTTGAAATGCAGCATTTTTGATTTTCTGCTGTGCTCTGTCTTCTCACCCCTCTCCTKATACAAACCTCAGGACAGCTGGAAATTTCTCACTTTAAAAAAAAATTATCTTCAATTCCCTTCCCCTGTAAACTGGTTACTTTGGAGTCCTTTGTGTTCCTACACAAATTCTGCCTGAGTATTTTATTTACTGCTCGCTCTAATTGTCGTTAGGTAGCGTGACCCATTTCAAACAGCTCAAGAGCTTCTATTTCTCACATTTTTCTCTCTGCTAAGCTCCATTTTGATCCACTGAARGAGCCATTCCATCCTCAGCCTGCCCAGCCATTGAAATATTGTTTCAGAACAGCTTTTCCTCAGATCAAACACGACACTGTCAGCTCTTGAGCGGGTACAAACCCCTCTCAGTGGCGAAATGAGAGAGATGGGAATTATCAAGGTCTCGATTCATCATGGAGAAGACAGGGATGAAAAATCTGAGGCATGACCAAACTTCAGTGGAAAAGCTGTAACCAGAACCCACGGGGGTTGAGACAGAGCTTTCAAAGCTTCTCCCCTTTGCTATTCTGTATTTTACTGATTTTTTTTTTTTTTCCTGTGTATTTACCTACATTGAAGCTTTTGGGGACTGAGATTGTAGTTTTAGGTGGTTTTTTTGCTTTATGCCACCTCTGGATTTTAATTTGCACCTCAGAGCTTTTAGGTGCAACTGCAGTAAAAATAACAGGTCATCAATATTTGATGGAGAGAAAGACACGAAGGTGGCTTGTTAGAAATGATTATTCAGGTACCCAGTTTGTGAACATTTGCTGATTCACGCTGGAATCTCTTTGGACACTGTTTGATGAACACCATATGTTACCCAGCCACTCGAGTGCATCCCCTGTTTTATCACCAGCAGTTTTTCTGGTGGCTGGTGCGAGCTGATGTGAGGAAACGCATCATTAATGCAAAAAAAAAAAAAGTATTGCAGAGGCAGAAGGGGAATATTTGGAAATGTTTCTCCATGTTCAAAGCTGCCTTTGACACAGAGGCACAGGTGGGTCCTCACACACCTTGCCCTAAAATCCAACCTAACCCAGCTTCACTCATCCTTTCTTATCCAAAAAAGATCATCCAGCTGATCTCTGTGTTGAAGGGTGGACTTTGCTGCTTCCTGCTTTGCTCTGCTCTGGTTTAAAATGATGGATTATTAAACCTGAACCTATTTCCTCCCTGTGCCACAAGTGGCAAACCAGCAGCTGCTGCAGTACCCCGTCATTATTGCCAAGGAAACAAAGATTTTTCATCCCAGCCCAAATCCCTTCCCCTCTCAGCTCCACAGCCCAGTGACAGCAATCCTAAACGCACCTTGACCTGCTCAGGAGAACATCTCTGAGCAGGGAAAGGTCAGAGGAGTGTGGRAGACATGAACCTGGGGGGATGTAAGCAAGAAAAACACCAGAAATCCAAGTTTAGGGTTTCCCTTTCCCAGCTGAGAGGCTGAGAGAGTGCAGCAGAATCAGGACAAGGTCTGATGTGTGTTCCACCTGCAGCTACAAGTGTGTAAATGCCAGACTGGAAAACAGAAACATGCTGTGCTGATTTTTTTCTTTTTTTTTTTTTTTTTTTTTGTGTGTGTGTTTAATGGTTCTGATGCTCCTGCCAGCTCCAACTTCTGCTCTTGTGATTGTTCATTTCCTTTAATAATTCAGCACATCACCCAATCTTATGTTGTTAGTAATAAATATTAAATACCCAAGCTGTGATGCATGAATTAGAGATTTTCTATTTTATGAAAGGATTCTTGTATTAGAGTTACATGTCAATTAAATGAGGGGTATAAAAAGTGATGCAGGGCTGCTGCAAGTGAATGGAGCCCGTTTTCCTGTGGAGTTGTGATTTACACTGGATTTTTTTGAGTGTAAGGAAATGTGGCATTTAGGTGCAGATTCTCTGAATCCTGTTAAGGACTGAGCTTAGAGGCAAGAGGAGAAACACATGGAGACTCTGACCCTATTTTTATGCAGCTTCCAGGACCTTCGTGCCCTAAATTTCCTTTAAACTCAGAAAAAATTTGGTCCAGAAATTCCACATTTACCAGGTGCAGCACGTGGGTGTTGAAGAGCTGGTTAAAAAAAAATCTAAAATATTTCAGAATAATATTTTCTATTCTAAAGTCCATTGCTCAGCTAATTCAGTTTTGATTTTAAAATCCTCTGCTTTTAGGTGTGTGTTCTGTGTGTTCCTGAAGAAAATCCCCAAAATTCTGATTTGTGCCCTTCTCTGTGACAGCAGAAGGGTGTCAGGCACACTGTGGCAGCTTACCCAAGGAAATCATGTGCCAAACCTTCTACTGACATCCTAAAGCACCTCATTAACATGAAAAAAAAAAATATATAGAAAGAAGCTTAAAAAATAATTTTGCCCATAAAACCCAGGAGTGGTCCTGAAATTGCCATTAAATGTGATTTTCCCAGTACTCTGCAAACTGATATCAACAACTCCAAGGTGGTTTGGGGCCCTTTCAGACAGTGCTGAATTTGATTTGGTTCCTGGGCTTGTGAGGTGGTATTTGARCATCTCAGCCAGTCTGATAATATCTTTTAATAATGCTGAAAAAATTCCACAGGCAGCTGGGCTCTCACACAACTTTAGCTTGGCTTAGGAACACCAGGATCTGTAAAAAAATAAAGCATCTCATGATAAAAAATAACAAAATTCAGTAGCAAGTTGTGTCTTCTGACTTTTTTCTTGAGACTCCAGATTTTGCTGTAAGAAAGTCTCCTGGATAATCAATGATCAAGCCCAGTATGCCAACAGAACATTTCTAATATGGAAATTAATAAGCAGCAGAGGTGAAAATAGGTTAACACATACTCAGATTGCTGTAGAAGAGAAAACTCATAACATTTCAATATTAAAAGTAGCGTTGGATTTCTGTTACTATTCCTCTAGCAGAAATCTTTTTTGCTTTTATTTTTCTGTTTTTGCCCATAAAAGTTGTGGATTCCCCAGCCCTGGCAGTGCCTAAGGTTGGGTTGGATGGGGCTTGGAGCCACCTGAGATAGTGGAAGATGTCCCTGCCATGGCAGGGGTGGGATGAGCTGTAAGAACCCATCCAACCCAAGCTGTTCTGGGCTTCTATGATTCCATTTTGTTTGGTTTTTTTTTTTTCCCCAGGGTGGCATTCCTGGAGAATGGCAGCCTCAGGATCTTCAATATCACCAAGGCAGACGCTGGGGTTTACACCTGTGTGGCCACAAACCAGTTTGGATCTGCCAGAAACTCGGGGACCCTGATTGTGAAAGGTATTTCAGTGTTTCCTTCTTTCGTGGAACAGGACGAACTTTAAATTCCCTTCCAACCCAAACCATTCTGGGATTCTCTTATTTGAATTTGGAATTTTTTTCTCTTCACCTCCTTGTTTTCAGTAGTACAAGATGGTTGCTGCAGCCTGCAGTATGACCTCCTCCCTAACTTTGCATCTGGCAAAAAAAACTTTTYAATATTCACCTTCTGACAGAGCAATTAGCACTGATACAGCTCAGAGTGTGACCTGAGCTGGTGCTGCAGCACAGCCAGAGATGAAAACACCCAAAATTTCAGGGTTTCAGCAGCTCTGACTTCATTAAGGCTCTGTCCCCTTTCACATGACCCATACATTGCTTCAATATGGGAAAATCCCATTAAAACATGAAAAAAAAACCCCACATTATTTTGTTTGGCATTTATGAAGTTTATTAAAACACTGAGTAACAAACATGGTATAAAAACGATCTTGTTTGCAGGGAACATTTGTTTTTGTTTCCCCTCTGGAGAAGTTTGGGCTGTTCAATTATAGGCCTCATTGCTTCAGCATTATTTTCAACTGAAATGTCAGAACTTGGGAAAGCATAGCTAATGTGCAAATTAAGTTTATTGCTGCTCATTGAGTTGTTTATTCTTTGTGGGAGAAGTCTTTATTACACCTCCAGCACTCACAACATCTTCCCTCTTCCCTCCTCTGGAATGGGATTTGCCATTTAGTGCCTGTTTGCTGTTGCTAAGCGAGATGGATGGATCAGGCAGAACCAAGAGCTTTTAAGAAGCTTTTAGAAGTATTTGAGGTGGAAGTTTTGAAGACAAGCCCATAAAAAAAGCAGAAAATATCACCCAAGCRAACATTCTGCATTAGTGGGGATGAGGAGGATACAACGAGAGGTGCAAGAGGATGGGAGTACCATAATAAATTTTTTTTTTTTTTTGCTCTCACTACTCAAAAACACACATCATGCCCAAACCCAGCATAATTCCAAAAAGGACAGATTTCAATATTTATTTGGTGGAGACATATTGGTTCATGCTAGCAATAAAGGAGGTTTTTTTACAGTAAAAGCATTTGGACAGAGCTTGGATCACCCTGGGGTGGTGGAAACTGTCCCTGCTATGGCAGGGTTTGACACTGGGTGGGGTTTAAGGTCCTTTCCAACCCAAACCGCCCCAGAATTCTGTGATTTCCAACAAGAGGAGTTGARCTGTGATGAGCACCGCACTAACACAGCTCTCACACATTTCCTTCTCCTCCTCTCACATTATTTCCAGGACATATTAATATCGTCGAAGAGATTCTGCTCTCATTTTCTACATGTGTCTAAATCCTCACCATTTCACAACACTTTCATGCACAAAAGCTTTATTCAAGGGAATTGCTTACAACAAAGTGGTTGTTATCTCCAATCTGTCTGCCAGTCACATCAACACAAGTGAAGCCATATAAACCTATTTCTTTCCAAGCCATATAAACCTCTTTCTTTCCAAGCCATATAAACCTATTTTTTTCCCTTCAGCGAGCTGATACCTCTCTTCATAACAGCTGCAAGTTTGGGTCTCAATGTAACGGGTTAAAATGGATCAAATAAATAATTTTCCTGTGTGGGAGCTTCTTTGGAGCTGTAACATGAGGTTTGCTGTGGAGCAAAGTTGTACTGACATAAATAAAGATTAAGGATGGTGATGAATAGAGGAAGTGGGGATGAGCAGCAATTTTGCTTTTGCTGCAGTTTTTTGGTCAGGAGAATCCTTCAAGTTTGAAGAGCCCTCGGGCACATTTTTAAGAGTTGTAATGAAGTCTGCACTTTCTGACTGAAATCATAACTATTGATGATGGGCTTTATGAAGTCATATAATTTAGGGTGTTCCTAATAGAAATATGAACTAATTTAGGGTGTTCCYCTGACATCACACAACTGAGTGGTGGGGCTGGTGCTGCCATAGGAGTGGTCTAAAATAATCACCAAAGTAGAGAGAATACCTTTTATTACAGAACATTTGGCCAATTTGAAATCCTTTCCCAAAACTCCTTCAATAACTGCGATTTTTATATGCATTTTAATTTAAAATATCTATTTTTTTGTCTCCTCAGAAAGGACTTTCATCACTATTCCACCTTCTGACACGGATGCAACCGTTGGGGAGAGCATTGTCCTGCCATGCCAGGTGTCCCATGACCCCTCCCTGGACGTGGCATTCTCGTGGGMATTCAATGGCCAGAGGATCGATTTGAGCAGAGGAATCCATCACTTTGAAAGGATTGGAAGGGTGAGTTCCCCAAACTCCTTAATGAAACTCCTCACCACAGCCTTTACACGGCACAACTGTTTATCATAATTCCTCCCTCGCTGTTTATGCGCCTGGCAAATCACTGTTTCTTTACAAGGGCTGCAACCATTTATTTTGCTTCCCTAAATTTCATAAAGGCGCTTGAGTTATTTGTGAAGCCATAATAAAAATGTCCCCATGAAAGAAACTGATGATAGCCATGAATATTTTAATTTAAAAGCTGAATTCTTTATTAATATTGAGCAATTTATAAAAATGCCCAGTATGGAAAGCATGTTGTGAGTGATTAGTTTACCTTTTTTTTTTTTTTTTTTTTTTTTTTTTTTTTTTTTTTTTTTTTTTTTTTTTTTTTTTTTTTTTCCAGGAATCTGCTGGGGATTTGATGATAAGGAATATTCAGCTCCATCATTCTGGGAAATATGTGTGCACGGTGCAAACTTCTTTAGACAGCCAATCTGCAGCAGCAGATATAATTGTCAGAGGTATGTCTGTACTGGAGACACACAGATCTGGAGGAATTAGGAATTTTTTACATCAGCTGTTGTTTCAATGATTCCTAGGATATCAGTTCCATATTTCAATGTGAAATGTTTTATCTCTGGTRCTCTTGGCCCCAGATTGTGGCTAGCATGATCCTGGTGTTCAGCCAACCTGGTGAAACCTCTGCCATTCTGTCTTGGTCTCTCTGAAAGACAAAATTTTGGGGCCACGCAGGTCAGAGGGAAATCCTCTGATTTCAGCARTGTTGTCACTTCCTCCAGGCATCCCTGGGTCACTGTGCAGGCTGGGAAAATCAAAAAACCTCATTCCTTTCCCCTATTTGGAGATAATATGAAATAATATTTTCAAATTCAGCTTTTTACTGCCAGCAGTGAGGAAATGCCGTCATGGGAGCGGATCTGTAAATCCTAAGAGAAATCAGAAATCTGTGTAGTGCACCATACTGCATTCTTTCTGAAAATTCAGTGGGAATTCTCAGAATGTTCGATAGTTCAACGAAAGACAACGCYGGGTGCCTTTCTTTGTCAGACAAAAGAAGAAATCATTCCTTTGTTTGTAGTTTTCATGTTAGCAACATCAAGACATTAATTTCCCTGACTCGTAAAAATGTAATCCAGGCGTGGAGCCATCAGTTAGAGCTTGTGCTGCTTTTATGACACTGCAGCTTCATGAATAATTCCCCTGACTTCAGCAAGTGAGGGCTGCCCGACCCGTTCCGGCGGGGAATCTTCTCTTGCCAATATTTTCCTCTTAAAATGCCRATGGTATCAGGCCCCCCAGGTCCACCAGAAGATGTTAAAGTTGAACATGTTTCTAGCACGACTGCTGGCTTGTCCTGGAAGCCTGGAGTAGATAACAACAGCCCAGTGCAGATCTACAGCGTGCAGACCAGGACTCCCTTCTCGGTGGGATGGCAGGCAGTGGCCACAGGTGAGAAATTCAGGAGTTTTCTTGGATTTGTTTTCACTTATACATTAATTTTCATGTACAATTAATTACCTCAATAGGTGAGAAATTCAGGAGTTTTCTTGGATTTGTTTTTAGTTATACATTAATTTCCATGTACAATTAATTTCCTCAAAAGGTGAGAAATTCAGGAGTTTTCTTGGATTTGTTTTCACTTATACGTTAATTTTCATGTACAATTAATTTCCTCAAAAATCCATTGTTGGTGTTGTGCTTGCCTTTAGCTCCTGAGGTCATTAATGGCAGGACTCACAAGGCCACGGTGGTGGATTTAAGCCCCTGGGTTGAATATGAATTCCGAGTTGTTGCCAGCAACAGCGTTGGGATCGGGGAGCCGAGCAGACCATCAGCTCTGCTGAGGACCAAAGCAGCAGGTAAGGCCCTGCTTTCTGCCTGTTTTTTTCCAGTTTCCAGGTGAGGGAATTTTACTGGGTTATTTACCCAATTCCAAAGGCAGGGAACCTTCCACCAGAACACCTGATGGGGCTCAGAAYAGCCTGAGCTAGTGGAAGATGCCCCACCCCATGGCATTAAGTTATCTTTGAGGTCCCTTCCAACCCAAACCATTTTGGGATTCCTTGACAAAGGCTGGAGTTGGCCTGGGGTCCTGCCTTTGGTATGTCCCAAATGCCTGAATGCAAATAACCTTTCACTGAGGCAGCTGAGGAGAAACATTTGTGTTTTTCCAATTAAATGCAGGATTTTACCCTGCTCCGGGAGTTTCACATGAAATGATAACTGCACTCKCTGGATATCCCAGCACAAGCCCTGGCTGCTGAGGTGTTTGACCACCAGAAGGAGCAGGATTTTGGCTTTTATTTATTTTATTTTTTTTTTGTGGGTGTTGGAGGAAATCACTGGCAGCACCCAAAGCCCAGTGAAACCATCAGCTTGCCCTGGCTCCAGAGTGGATCCTTACTCTCTTGTCCATCTGTCCTTTATTCATTYATCTCCTGGGAGCTGGAACCTCGTGGAAAGCAGCCTCATTCTTGGRTGACCACACKGTCACTCCTTTCACCTGCTCAGTTTCCTACAATTTATTTGCAGCCCAAACCTTTGGTTTGTTTTATGTTCCTCCCAGCCCCCTGCTTATCAACTCTCTCCCACCTATAAAATCAGTATTTATAGGACAGAAAGCAGTAAAAGGGAAGCAGCTTTTACAATCCACTTTCTCTCCTCTGTTTATCTCATTTGCCAAGCTCTGAAGTTTGGCAGGCTGCATTTCAGGACAGAACTCAAAACACAATATTGTACATTATACAGAAGGAATTTTTTTATTTTTTTTTTTTTTATTTTAGAATGTGGAATCCATTTGTTTCTGGGAATAGAGTGGCTTGGATTGGTAGGGACCTTAAGCACCATCTAGTTCCAACCCCCAGCACCTTCTAGAGGAGGTCAGAGTTTTTAAATTTCCCAGCAGAATGGCACAAATACATATTCTCCCTTACATGATTGATCACAAAGCCCAAATTAATCTTGARAAGGTTTTTGTTGCTGTTACCACCGTGGGGCTTTGTAAAGTGGGATATTCCAAACCATGCAGTCAGTGAAAGCTTTCATCTTTKAAAGCTTTTATTTATTTATTTATTCGAGGGATTCACAAGACTGGGGCTGCAAGGAGAAAGAAACAATGAAATTATTGTTATTTATCATGGCAATAACACAGGGAAGATTATTTCCTTACAGAGTAGCTCAGTCTGAAGTTTAACAAAGRGGACAGAAAGACTCACTTCAGGTTTGAGTTGCTTAACCCCTTCACTTCTCAAAACAGGGAGAGAATAAGAGCTTTCATTAATTTTTTAATCAGAATAGGAAACTGAAATCAGCAGGAGGGTGTGGACACCAAACACCTGGCCTGAAAAGGGTGAATTTGAGCTCTGCTGTTGTAGTAACTATTTTGCCAGCTGAAATCTGAGCATTAGTAGACTTGTGGATGCAAATGAGCCACTGTTCATTTCATTAAAATGGAGCTGAAAATTAATTGAGCCTCTGTTGGCGCACTCAGCCGTAAATTTTCATCTGTTTCTCAACTCTGACCCAGTTGAGGCTCTGCTGAGCAGTAGCRCGAAATTTTCCCCATGCAAATGTCGTAAGCGCTGAACACATTTAACACATGAGCTAATTGAGCATCAGTTGGTTCATGAAACAGTGAAACACCAGGCTCGAAAGTTTGTTTTGCATTTTCCATGCAGCTCTTGTCAGTCTGAGATTATTTGCCTCTGATGTGCCCAGACATTGGCTGTGAGTGACAGAATCCAACAGCTCTGYGAAAGCCTCCAGAAGAGCCCAGACTGTTTGCACTTGCACTCACTTTTATGGCTGCACAGCAACATTATCCTGAAATTCCACCCGTTTCTGGAAGATGAAATTAGATAGAGATTTATACATGGACTGGAATCTGGAAATRATAATGTGCTGACATCAATTTCTGTGAACTTAAAGCCCCGTTGCTTTTATTGYCACCCCTGGAACTGGGCTAATGCATTTGTCAATGGGAAGGACAAGCAGATCTGGCAAAACTTGCCCAAAATCTCTGAAAAAAAGCTTTTTGAGGTTCAAGTATCCACTTATTTCTCACCCTACACATTAGRTTTTCAGACAGTGAGAGCTGAATGAAGGGAATGACAAAACAATCTTAACATTTCTAATAAATGGGTTTGGAGGTGACCGGTCCAAATGTCCTGAACAGGTTTCCTGTCTCTGCCAGCTCCAGGGATGTCCTCTTCTTTTACACTTTTTCAGCAGCTGAAAAAGGGCATTATATCAGAGAATCATTKAATGGTTTGGGTTGAAMGGKACTTTAAAGAAGAAATACAGAGCAAGAGGCAGAAAATGCTGATATTCTCTTTGCCTCTCCATCATGAGTCCCTTGAACCTCAGCACAGTTCCCTGATCTCAATCCYRTASCTCTGGTGCCAMACACCTGGGGAATGCTGCAGAAATYCAGCCCTAATCAACCAACTTTGGGACACTTACATTCTTAGGAGAAGGAGAAAAGCAAATTGCGAGTTCTGATTTTGCTAAGAAAAGCATACAACCAATTAAAAAAATTAATATATTGCTCCAACAACATGTTTACTGAACAAATGCATAATTAGTAAATCAGTAGTGTTGCAACTACAGCCTGAATGGAACATCATTTTGCCAATTAGTTGATGAGGCATAATAATGTCAGATACTTGATGCTCCTAGTTCTTTAATTAATTTTTTGAACCAGGGAACTCGTGTATCAAATGCATCTGTGGCTTCAGCCTTAGAAACTTGAAAGCGTGCAAACATCATTTCAGTTCATTTAAAATGATTTGTCGTGCAGTGTAATCCCTGTTCCACCTGCTGAGAGGAGGAATGGCTGCAGGTGAGGGGGGAAATGCTCTGATCACCCACTTGGAAAAGCCTCCAAGGTCTTTGTGCAGAGCTCCTTGTCCAGAACTGGACACTGCCCTCGAGGGGCAATCACTGCTCTGGTCCTGTGGCCACATTTTTGCTGGTCCAGGCCAGGTGACCTTGGCCTTCACTGGGCACACCTGTGTGACATTCAGCTGCTGTCACCAGCACTCCCATGTCCTTCCCTGATGGGGCTCTTCCCAAGGGTTCTTTCCCAGCCCGGAGCTCTCCATGGTGCTGTTGTGACCCAGGAGAAGGAGCCTGAAGTTCACCTCGTTGAACCTCCCACCACTGGCCCCATCCCATGGGTCCAGCTCACCCAATCCCTCTGCAGATCCTTCCAGCAGATCCACAATCCCACCCAAATTAATGCCATCTCTGAACTCCCTCCATCCCTTTGTCCAGACCATCCTAAAACCATCCCCATGGCCCAGGACTGAGCCTTGGGGAGCCAACTGCAAACACTGACACCTTTTCTTCTCCAGTTCCTGTGGTGCCACCGACAAACATCGGAGGAGGAGGAGGGAGCCGCTCTGAGCTCGTCATCACATGGGAGGTAATTCTTAGCCCAATTAACCTCTGCTGTCTAATGGGGAAGAATCCACGGGTGAAATCACAGCCCTGCTGAAATCCATAGGCTTTTGGTCACTGGCTTTGGTGGAGCCTGGATTTCACCCTGCATTTCACCCTGCATTTCACCCTGGAAGTGGAGAGCAAACAGCCTGTAAGACATACAGCAAGTTTTCTGTGTTATAGGGAACAATTTATAGAAATAAACAGTTTAAGAGGCATGTTGTAAAGATGTTTAGAAGTCTCTATAACCCTCTTATCTCCATTGTGCAGGAGGTGCTTAACACACTAATCTGCTTGGCCATTTTCTGCATTTACATTTTTCCTACTTTTGTTTACATGTTTTCCATTCTGGAACACTGTGCTGACAAGACATATCCTATTATGCGTTAAAGGAGATGAGCCCTTTAATTCTCCAGCACTCCAGCGAGAGCAAAGAATACACATTTTCAGAGCAGTTAATACCAGGCAAGTTGCAAAGGGTGAGCACAGGTCATTTCAGAGTGCTGTGGGAAGGAGCCTCCTTTTCCAGCCTCCCACAGGCACTGGGATGAAGGCAGGCAGCCTCTGGCAAAGCCCTGCACTGATGGAGCAGCTGCTTGGTCAAAGTGTCAAAAATCAGAGTAAAAGAAATTTAAAAAATATCCCTACTAGATAAATAGCACTGCTGAGGTTTTGCCCTCCCCGTGCTGCAAACAGTGAAATTCCACTTTCCCTGAACTAAGTTTCCCTCCCTCYACACCTTTCACTCTTTTGTTTCATTTTCTCCTCTGCTCATCTYCTCTTTGGGAGCAGAAGAACATGAAAATCGAAAACAACCTGAGAGATCTCAATCAAATTATCCTTTTGGACTCCATAGTGTGTCCTGAAAAACAGTCAGAAGAAATCCTAATTATGGCCAGCTAACAACTCTGAACGACTCTGTGGCTTTCTGTGATGAGCTCACTAAATGTCTTGATTAAATCTGAGGTCACAGAAGCCTCAAAAACAAATTAAATGCTCTAGAAAGTAGCTTGAACTCTTATAAATCCCCAGTGAGCCATCATCCYTCACGTTTAACTCTCTCAGGACTGGAAAAGAGATGGAAAGGGAAGTACTGGGGAATTGATATTTGTAAAACACTGAAGGAAAGACACGTGTCACAAGTGCCAGGGCAGGTTTATTATCATTGTTTTTACTATTAGAAAGAATTTATGATGAAAATAACAACATAAGTGCCCTGAAATCTTCTGAAGTGCTTTCAGATTTYCCCCCATCATCTCATGCTGTTTGTGCTCCCAAGAGTTTGCAGGAGGAGAGGTTGGAGTTGGGAATCAGGTTCTGACCCCATTTCTCTTTTTGCACCATTTTCCATGCTGCTTTTCCATACCCCTTCCTTTGATGCAAGCATCTGAAATAAATGAACTTCTACTGAGAAATGCTTCCTTCCTCCATTTAATCCTGATTTTGTTTCATAAATGTCCTCTTGCTTTGAGAAGCCCATGTGGAAGTATTTTTATCCCGTGAGAAACGGAACTTCATGCTGGACACGGTGTTGCTGTAATTGCCTGTTCAGTTTGAGCCTTTCATACGGAACTTGACATGAGATTTTATTAATAGAAACATTAATTCTGCCATGTTGACTTGCAGGAACRTTTCTGTTCTGAAAACTTAAATAAGAATATGTTCATGCACTCGAGGCTTTCTGTTTGCTAAAAAAATAGATCAGCACTGTACTCACAAGCAGGCAATTATACAGCTGACACATATTTCTTTGTATACATTTGTTCCTTCACAACTCTTTTTTTTCTTTAAAATCATTTATTTAAAATTAGCATTCCTATGCCCCTTTGGGGGAAAAAAAAAAAAAAATCTACAAGCTACAACTTGTACTGAGTGAAGCGCTTTTAATTCTGCAAACTTCRTGCCTGAAAGAGACAACTTTAATGGAGCTGATCAGATCTTTTGTCTCTAAATTGATTGCCTCGATAGATTTATTATTTTGATTTTTATTTCAATATTACATTGACGGATGGGRCAAACATTATTATCTTCTCCAGGGCACAGCCAACTAAATCAATACCACTAAAATACAGCCAGGGCATGAAGATTCAATTAAAGCAGTGGATACATGCAAACCTTTATTGACTGCTTTGTCACCGCAGCCAGTGTCAGAAGAGCTCCAGAAYGGGGAAGGTTTTGGCTACATCATCATGTTCCGGCCCCTGGGCTCGACCAGCTGGACCAAAGCAGTGGTGGCCTTGGTGGAATCTAGCAAATACGTTTATAGGAACGAGAGCATCACACCTCTGTCTCCTTTTGAGGTCAAAGTCGGTGTCTACAACAACGAGGGAGAAGGGACCCTGAGCTCCATTTCCATCGTCTACTCTGGAGAGGATGGTAACGCAAGTTACTCTTTGTAGTAATGGCTGAGTAGCGCTGGCGGGTCCCAAGTGTGATCAGGAAGATCTCACAGGGATTTAAGGAGCCWGCTCAAAGCTGCTCRTTGAATATTTATAGCAGAMGTGAGGCAGGAGATRGGAAGCWGARGTRAAAAAAGCRAKGGGCARATWTYCAGWAKRGKYYTYRKTWMAWKKMYYWKTYCMMACAKTKSWCCYSMYRRKSSWYYTGSKAARYSTGKKRGRMASKCWRAGRTGYAGSTCTCASAGGRTCTGKYTTTTCAGACCACTCAGAGCAGACAAGCTCTGAAAATCCCCCCCAGCAGATGGGGAATGGTCAATTCTGAAAATGGGTTTTGCTGACATTCCATGATAAGTGTGGAGTAAAGCTCGTGGTTACACCAGGGCTCTTCTTGCTGTTCCCCCCACAATCTCCTCCCGTTCCACTGTCTCTGTGACCTCCCTATGTCCCATGAGCTGTGTTTTCCCATTCCCAGAACCCCAGATGGCCCCGGCGGGAGCCTCAGCACTGAGCGTGTCGGCCACGGCGGTGGAGGTGTCCTGGCAGCCCATCCCCTGGAACCGACACACGGGCAGGGTGCTGGGCTACGAGGTGAGGGGCTGGAATATGGGTGAGGGGCTGGGATATGGGGTGAGGGACTGGGATATGGGTGAGGGGCTGGGATATGGGTGAGGGGCTGGGCTATGGGTGAGGGGCTGAGCTATGGGGTGAGGGCTGGGTATGGGGTCAGGGACTGGGCTGTGGGTGAGGGACTGGGATATGGGGTGAAGGGCTGGGATATGGGGTCAGGGGCTGGGATATGGGGTGAGGGGCTGGGCTATGGGTGAGGGGCTGGGATATGGGGTGAGGGACTGGGCTGCGAGGTGAGGGGCTGGGATATGGGGCCAAGAGCTGGGCTATGGGTGAGGGACTAGGTTATGGGGTCAGGGACTGGGTTATGGGGTCAGGGACTGGGCTATGGGGTCAGGGACTAGGCTATGGGGTGAGGGACTGGGCTATGGGGTGAGGGGCTGGGTTATGGGGTGAGGGGATGGTATATGGGGTGAAGAGCTGGGCTACGAGGTGAGGGGCTGGGGTGTGGGGTCAGGGGCTAGGATATGGGGTGAGGGACTGGACTGTGGGGTGAGGGGATGGGCTATGGGATGAAGGGCTGAGTTATGGGGTCAGGGGCTCTGACACCTTGAAAATGCCCCTTTCCTGTCCGGAATCCTGTTGGCCTTCTGGTTACTCCTCCCAAGTCAACAGAGCGTGRAGCTCTTCCTCTGACTCTTAGGAACAATATCCCACCTGACATAATGAGGAGGATTTACAGCCCAGAACTGCAGCTCTGGCCAGAATTTCTGGGCTCAGATTTGGGGACAGGCACATGTRGCACTGCTAATAGAGCARGGCAGAATAAACTTCYTCCAGTGCTACCCAGAGCTCRTGCTGTGGTGCATTGAAAKGTTTAAMTTCTCCCTCCTCTTTGMATTATGGAATCATTTAGGTTGAAAAAGACMTTTAGGAACATCAAATCCAACCATTAACTCCAACATCTAAGGAGGATGGTGGTGGGGAATCTCTGGAGGGATTTAAAAGCYGTRTGGATSTGACACTTGGGGAYSTGGGTTAGTGCTGGACTTGGCAGTGCTGAGCTAATGGTAAAGATCTTTTCCAACCTAAATGTTTCTGTGATTTCATGATTAAGCCAGGTCAGATATTTCTGAGTATTTTACTTGCACAGTGAAGCAATTTCTTTGTTCTTCTTCTTCTTTTTTTTTTGTTTTTAATTTTTTTTTTAAATTGTAGATAAGAGGAAAACAAGACAAAAATACTTTAAATTCTGTCCTATCATTGCAATGTAGAAATGAAGGTAGTAAGAGTCATGTACAGTCCACAAATCAATTACTCACTGAAAAAAAAACCAGATCTAAATAGGTGTCACTGACTCAAAACTAGAGCCAGGACACAAAATAATTAAAAACCTCTCAGATGATTGAGATAAATGTTCCTTTGTATCTCTTAAAGTTTTCTTTCATTGTGTTCAACCCTAAAACCAACAAAGCTTTTATCATTTCTCACCTYATCAAAGGTTTCCTCCTGGACATCTACAAACTTAAGGATTTAATTTAGCTCCTTGGGATTCAATTGGGATTCAATTGGATTGGGATTCAATCTCTGAAATGTTATTGCTGCTCTATAAATATTCATGCCTGGGCTTACATCCTCCTAGATTTGAGTACAAAAATTCCTGTATTCCTCGAAATCTTCCTTGTCAGCACTCTTTCTTCCCAGCCAAGCCTCTAATTGCTGCAAAACACTGAATTTCCTGTCCTTTGTTCTGGCTTTCCAGGTTTTATATTGGACAGATGATCCCAAGGAAAGCACAGCTGGGAAGGTCAGGGTCAGCGGGAACGTCACGGCCAAGAACATCACCGGTCTGAGAGCCAACACCGTGTACTTCGCAACGGTYCGGGCGTWCAACACCGCGGGGACAGGGCCCTCSAGCACCCCTGTCAATGTCACCACCAAAAAATCCCGTGAGTACTGGGTTTGGTGTGAGAAGTGTCCCAAATTCACAGCTGGGCGAGGACATTCCAGCTCATCGTCACCCATCGCTGCCAAACGCTTTGACGGCAAAGAAACCGAAATCTTAAATTTCTTCAGAAATCAGACAACAAAATCTGGGACTTCAGAAATCAGACAATAAAATCTGTGACTTCAGAAATCAGACAACAAAATCTGGGACTTCAGGAATCAGACAATAAAATCTGGGTCTAAGAAATTTCCTCTGGTCCTAAATCAGTGCCCACAAGCGGGGATTTCTGTGTTCCTTGGAACAGCAGCCCCCCTGCTTTCAGGGGATTTCAGGGAGATGCAGAGTGAACAAAGRAAGGATGTCCCACAGGTCAAATGAGATTTTGGGGTGAGGCTGTGTTCGTTTGGTGATTTTCAAGGAAGCTGTTGAAGATACCAAATACAGAGGTTTTTGAGACCTCTAAACTGTTCACTACATAGGGCAGAATAAGGGATACATTGATATAAATGCAATTTAGTAATTAATTTTTAAAATTTTAATACTAAAAGTAAAGCCCTCTGCTGTTTTGTTTTCCTTGGACTATATTATCCCAGTAAATTATTGATCAGCCCTTTAGCATAAAACAGGAATATTTGTCCTGTGTTTCACCAATTTTCCTCTTTTCTATGTGTTGTTCCATGCCACTACTCCAAGCACAAGATAGGAACAACTTGTAGAATGAGTTAATTAATTTTTAATTGCCAAAAAAACAATATATAATGTAAATAAAACAATCACAAATAAAGCCAGAGAAGGTATTTCTGAAGGGCTCAACAGGACCTGTCCCTGGCAGTGTCCAAGGCCAGGTTGGAYAGGGCTTGGAGCTACCTGAGATGGTRGAAGGTGTCCCTGACCATGGCAGGGGGYTGATTGAAATGAAATTTTAAATTMTATTYCAGCCCAAACCACTCTAYCATTCTATGATTTTTCTCACAGTCCATTTTTCAACAGAAAATAGATTCATCTCTGGGAATTTTTCCCTCTATTCCTATGTTCATCTCTATGAAAGACAAGTTAAAGACGTGGCAGTCAAATGACAAAACACAGAAGGAATAAATTTGCTTTTGTTTTACATCGACTTTATCTTCTGTCAAATTCAGGATCGTGCTAATGGCTCATTTAAAAATTAAAGTCAAAATAACCTTTTTAATATTTAAATATATAGATTAAATTTTCAAGCTCTGTCTGTGGAAGATGCAAGCACTTGCAATATGAGGGGAGATCATCTGTCAGGAGAATGTAAACAGAGTGCATCTGGAGCATCCACAGTAACAGCTCTGGGTTCCTGCTATGGCAGGGACTCAGCAGGACTGGAAGGACCCTTCTGCCAAAGATTCTGATGAAAATGTTCAGATCTGAGACCAGTGCAAGGTCTGAGGGCACATCTGGGTTAAAAATACCCAAAAAAAGGGGATTGATGTCCTCAAACCATGGTCACGGCTCCAAAAGGAGTTGTTCTCTTCTGTTTTAATTATAGGGCATAGATTTCAGGAATTCATCTTCCTCTTCTACTTCCTCTTCAATTTTCTCTTCCTCTCCCATTTCCTCTTCAATTTCTTCCCCTTCTCCTTCTCCTTCTCCTTCTCCTTCTCCTTCTCCTTCTCCTTCTCCTTCTCCTTCTCCTTTCCCTTTCCCTTTCAGCACAGCCACAAAGCCAGGCTTTTCCTAAACCATGACATCAGTACCTCCATAACCAAGCAGATATGTGGGACTTCTGTTATTCTTGATAATGTTGATGACAATAAATTAATTGAGGAAATAATTGGCTAATGTTAGTCCATTAGGAAATGTTTGGTTTTGCTTGCAGATATTCCTATGGATTTAGGAAAGTGCTGTTACCACTTTTTTCTGGTTTTGAATGAAAAAAAAAACCCAAATATAATTTTTTTTTCAGTCCTCCTGTGGTGGTTTTTCAGCCCCAAGATCATGAATTAAGAGGGCTTTAAGTTTCTGAGTCAAAAAGCTTTGGACAAGGCAGTAATTCACCCATTTTTGAGTGATTTCATGCCTCTTCAGAGTGCACAACCAATGAAGTATTTGACATCCTTTGCCTCTTGTGACTATTTTGTTATCCAATTCCTTATATAAAATATTTCCTGAAAGCAACAAAGAGCTTTCAAGCAATATTTAAACAAATCTGCAGTTTGATGTATGTGAAAGTAAATAAATTTCTTCAAAATAAAATCAATCTTTCCCAACACTGACAGTGTGGGTGATGGAAGGACATCCCTGGATATTCACCTGGGAGCTCCACCACCACCTAATTCCCCACCAGTGGGATGGATTAAACTTCTCCCCAGCCATGAGGCAGATGGATATGAAACAGCAGAGCCCATCAATTTCCTTTATCTCTGTGGAAAATGAAAGAAATTGTCACCAAATCAACTGTTCYTTCCAAGTGCCATCCATGAATCACCAACATATAGCAGGAAGGGAAGGATCCCAGAATTAAACATTTTAAAGTTAGGCCTGGAATGTGTTTCTCCAAAATTTTTCCTCCTTTTTTTTTTTTTTTCCTTCTGTTCCAATCCTTCTTTCCTGTGGCACCACCCAGCAGGGCCCAGAAGGATGGGCCATGGAAAAGGAGAATTTGTGTTGTCCCAAATCCGAGCTCTGGTTCAAAGCCCCATCCCACCCTCAGAAATTCACATCGATTCGATTCCAGGCTCTTGTAGGCAAATTTTCAAAGTTCTCATGCTTAGGTACAAAAAGCCTTTGCTCTCAAACTATTGTGCTGAGAATTTATGAAATCCTACAACGTTTCGTGGTGGATCACATGGAGACTTTCATGTGCAGCTCTTTGTAACCTGTCCTGGCTGATGGAAATCTCAGCTTCTGTAGTTTGCTCTCAATTTCAGCTTTTGCTGAGATCCAGACAGMAAAACATCCTCTAGGACATGGAAATACAGAGAGGAACAACACTTTCCTTCCACAAAATCTCCCAAATATAACTTGAACTGTCAGACACTGTCAGGCTGTGCCTAATTTTGCAAATGAAGTCTCACAGTCAGAGGTTCTGGGCTATGAATAAATCTTTATTCTGACTAATACCACAGCAATAAGGGACTGGAAAATGTTTTTTTTCACTCTTTTAGGTTTGAATCACCCAAGCATTTGCTACTCCCATAYCAGCAGCTCATTCAGCTACACCACGAAAATTAATATTCTGTTGTATCTCATTATCATCATCATCTCTTTTTTTTAAAGCCCCAAGTCAACCCCCRGCCAACATCGCCTGGAAGCTGACAAATTCCAAAATCTGCCTGAACTGGGAGCATGTGAAAACAATGGAGAATGAATCAGAGGTGCTGGGCTACAAAGTGAGTAATTTCCTTATCCCATTAATCAGATATTTTGGCTATAACAGAGGTGCAAACAGAGATTGAGGAAAGACAGGTGTTCATTACCTGGAAAATTGTGACATTTCTGGATTTATTGGGATGGTTGGCTGATGTTTATACAAATACTCAATTAGAGCAGGCCTTCTTTATCCCACCACAGGGATTTTCTGTCCCCAGTCCTGCATTTCTCTTGTCCCCTTTCCCTTGTAATCTTACTTGCTGAAAGTTTCTTGCTTCCACATCTCCAGGGAAGGAGTTTCACATATTTATAAGGAGTAGAGAACAGTCTTTAAAGCATTAAAGGCAATCATAAACCACATTGAAACCTTCTCACTGTCTGGCAATTCATAAATGTACCTTCAAAAGAGAGCTTGGAAGATACTCAAGCAAAGATCTGTGTAAAAGAACTAAAAAGCACCCCTATAAATCTGCTTTGAAAGGAAATAAAATTTATTTTAAGGCTTGGTTGAAGTGCAGGATTCTCTGATTATCCTTGGGTTCTAGGGAACCACCTGCTGTGGTACTCACCCCAAAATCCTRCAGAATTTATTCCCCTGTTTTAAATGGCTTTTAACACCCTGCAGGATGCTGAGAGWGCTCTGAAAACTTTGGAACACGACAGAAGAATCTCTCAGCCCCCCCAAAAAAAATCCATTAAAACTTAAAATCTAAAGGAACTAACTCTTGTTTTCCCATCCCTTTCTGCCCAGATTCTGTACAGGCAGAACAGGCAYGGCCAAGCACACATCCTGGAGACAAACAACACTTCAGCTGAACTCCTGGTCCCGTTTGAAGAAGATTATCTCATCGAGATAAGAACCGTCAGCGACGGCGGCGATGGCAGCAGCAGTGAGGAAATTAGGATTCCAAAAATATCAAGTAAGTGAGAGGTTGTTTTTTTTTTCCCCCCCCTCCCTCTCTGAATGCTGTTGCATAACAAGAAATCTGTGCCTCTAAGCACAACAGATTCCCAGCCTTTCCCTYGCCATAGGTGTCCTCCCTCCTGGTGATTTTTTGGTTCTGGGTCCCATCAATTCATCCCTGATACTATAAAAGATAAAATATTTGGCTCCACGCCTTATTTTCTCCACTGGCCTGGCCTGCAGAGCTCAGGGAAGGTCACAGGAATAAGATTCTTTGTGCAAGTAAAAGATCTCCCACATAATGTGGCTCTAAATCTTCTCTGGAGCTGTGATGGGATGGGGAAGCTCAGCCCTGTCCMAWGKCTGRGRTGGGGTGGCCCAGGGTGCAGYYTCTGATCCCATAAATACTTCATTATTCATGGAAAATGGAGCATTTTTATCTGATAAATATATCTATTTATAATACTTTTGCAACAAAATAGTCAAAACCCTCTTAAAGAAAATAATCCCAGGAAGCTGACCCAAAACCCTGCCCCATGGAATAGTTCCACAACTTATTAAAGAAATAACATTTATGGACAATGTTTCTTCTTGAAAATAAAACAGAGATTGCTGCAAAGCTAAAATGCAAAGCAAAGCTGATTTTGGTCACAGATTTACCTCTGTTTGCATGCACTTTTACAGGTTTAAGCTCTGGAGAAATAAAATTATCCCAAAGGATAAACCACACATTGACATCTGGGATGCTGTTGTTGAGTTCTGTTCTCCTGAATCCTTTTCTTTGATGGGTCAAGCAACACTCAGCCATGGACTTCTAAAATTAAAAAAATGTAGATTTTATCTTAATTCTTCACCATAACAACATCCCTGCCAAAGAGCAGCACTGGGGAGGGGAGAGGGAAGGAGAAATGGTCTATCATTATGAAAACATTTGGTATCAATATTCCATGAATTTTTAAAAATAGGTTTGGAAATGAGTGGATGAAYCTACCTGCATTCATTAAATGGAGTGGCTCCAAAAGTAATTTGGGATTGTAAAGTGGGAGGTCTCAGATTTTTTTCCAAGTGGTTGTTACTGTAATACCAATTTCATGGAATGTCAACTGAGCTGATGCCACAGAGGGAAGAAGAGRTTGCAAACTGTTGTGACGTGGATATTTATCTCCTGTTCTTCGATGTAACCTGTTAAAAAAAAAAAAACCAAAACGACTTTAAATTCAATAAAARCTATTTGTTTACTTTTTGCACTTGTCTGTATTAGAGGAGGTGTCATAAAATGCTTTATTTTAAGTGTACTGTGCTATTTTCTGCTGAAAAGGGGAATTTATTTAAAAGGAGTCCTGTGGACCAACCCCAAACACATTGAATTCCACAGAAAACACCAGCAGGCCTCAAACCAGAGCTAAGTGAAGCTTTTATACCATCAGATATATTCTCAAACCATTTTAAAGGACTTTTCCATGCAAAATCTGTTCTCAACAAAACTTGGATACATTTTATTTCACTTCATTAAGCAGAATCTAAAATTCTTAACCCTTCATAACATAAATGTCCCTTCATAACTTTTCACTAAGTTTATCCAAAACATCTTTTTATTCAAGTGAAAAGAGATTTTCTGCCGAGCAGTAACAGCTCAATAGAAGGGCTAAGAAATGCTTAATTACAGGGAGGCTCTGGAAATAAAATGCCACTTTTAGAAGTCTGTCCTCTGGGATTTCTACAGAGTTCCTAATCACAGGAGTTATTAGGGAGAGGTTTAACACAGCTTTCAAAAGAGCGGAATGGTTTAGAAGGAAGTGAATGTGCTATTAAAAATCCTGATAATACCTTAATGAAGTAAAAACATTTTTCTTTGCGGTGGAAGCAAACAATGAATCGCTTCTTCAGATTTCTTCTTGTTTTTTGTGCGTCACTGATGCTCTTTTCTCACTGCAGAAGATCCAAATCAGGGTCTTTAATTTCAGCATTTCTCCCCTGGGAGCAGCCCTTTTTTTAAAAAAGGAACAGCTGAGGAATCCCAGGAATATCAGTGAATCTGTTCCCTGGCTGAATTCCTTTCAGGGTGAACATTCTGCCTCAGGAGCAGAACCAAACAGCCTCAAGGAGAAAAACTTWAAACCCAACTCCTCCCACCCTCCCTAAATCACCACAGAACTTGTGCAGGTTCGTTTTCTCCTCTTCAGCTCC
>NW_026623583.1:739719-742204 GCF_030028575.1 Malurus melanocephalus | reverse complement strand
CAGCACTTAATACTTGAAAATGTGTCTGACGCAGCAATTAAAATGTCATATTAATCATACTGCTGTGCATTGTTCCTTTACTTAACCTGCTTTATRGACACCAATATATTCCAGTAGTGAAAACCAGCTCCAAATGTTTGCCATCTTTATGGATTGAACTGGAATCACTCTGAAATGCTAAAGGGAAGAGCAGAAGTTTTTCTGTGAGGTGTGTTCAATAAAATACGTGGAATTGGTGTGCTTGGGACATCAGGTCCTAACAATTGTTGGGTTTTTTTCCAGAATACCTCCAGTGAAATGTCCAACACTAATTTTCTTCATTTATCTACCTGTTTGTCCCCTTTTCTGGTTTTCCAGGCACATTCCCAGCCATGTCCCTCTGCTCCACCCACTCTGCTGCCATAGATCCCATCTCCTCGGGCATAATAATCCAATTTTTCCCTCATAAACCATCCACAGATTCTGCCAGAGGCCTTGCTTTGGGAAGACTACCAGCAGATTATCCCACTGTTGTGGCAACATGCAAAACAAAAATTTGAGATGCTTGAATGCAGAGTTTTATAAAAAAAGAAAATAGGTGTTTGGAGAGGCAAAACCTGCAGCTCTTGGGGCTGTAAAAGGAGCAGGAGGCAGAGGAACCTTCCCTTCTCTGTGCACCCTGTGCTGTTCTGAGAATCATGGAAATCATGGAAAGCATGGAAATCATGGAAATCATGGAAATCAAGAAATCATGGAAGACATGGAAATCATGGAATGGTTTGGGTTGGAGGGACCTTAAAACTTATCCAACATTACCCTTACCATGGCAGGGACACCTCCCATTGTCCCAGGCTGCTCCAGCCCCAATGTCCAGCCTGACCTTGGGCACTGCCAGGGATCCAGAGGCAGCCACAGCTGCTCTGGGCACCCTGTGAAATTCACTCTGAAATYCCCTTTTCCTGGCAAATCTGAGTGAAGGGATCTTCTCTGGGGCTCTCACCGCAGCAGAATTTGTGTGTGAGCRCTGTTACCATGATTTAATTACATTATTCTGCAGCGCTGCTATCCCGGAGATTTTAAAGAGCAACAGCACAAATCTTCCCCAGGTCCCAGCGCCCTCGGTAGATTTAAAACCCGTGCAGTTTGAGTGGGTTTGGAATTTATTTGAAAGCCTTCTTACACCAGGACAATTTATCCACAGAGATCAGCAGTTTACATCGTATTGATTAATGCACTTATTGATTTATTCCRCAATTGTACTGGCCAGGTTTATCCAGCACTGGAAAGTGCTATTTTCCAGGAGTGATTGACTTCTTTCTTTATTGACTAAAATGAGCTGATAAAAATCATCCACTGGCTGAGCTAGAAGTACCTTTTTTTTTTTTTTTTTTTTTTTTTTTTTTTCCTGCTTCCAGCAGAGAAAAGTAGGAGACAAACGCTGCTGCAGAGCAGAGGAAAGCAGTCCCAAGGCTCAAAGCCCATGGAATTACCCTGCTTGGGTTGAGTGCAGCCCCCAGCCTCAGCCAGGGAAGCTGGGATGGTAAAAAAGCAGGCGGGAGTTGGGATTTGGAGGAGGAGGAGATTAWTTTGCTGTTCCTTCTTCCCACTCYGATGTCTGCAGRTGTTTTTGGGATCTCCCAAAGCTATTKTCATCCGGATATTGGGAGTTCAGCTGGGTTTGGGGAAAGGCTCAGGGACACCCCCAAGGATGGAACGGGGCTGTTCCTGCTGGTTTTGTGCTGGCTGCAGCTGTTTTTGCAGCACCTCCTGCCTTTGCAGTGCCATAAAGTGAATTTAACACCCACTGGTCCTGGCTCTTCCAAGATTTTCCTGGTTTGAGGGAAGAGCCCTGCACTCCTGAAACATTTGGCTGTGAATCCCAGCAGCTCTGAGCTGTTCTCCTGCWGGAACWGCTCYGTCACCATCAGGTTTTAATCACTGCAATACCCAGTGGCTGTTGAGATTTTCAGCAGCATACAGGGTGGATATCTTTGGGCAGACTGTCACTGCTGGCTAAACAGCGACAAAAAAGAATAGATACAAAACACACAAAAGTGGGTGAAAAAAACAGAGAGAAAGAAGAAGAACTTTATTGTGGGACAAGATTCTTTTATTTACTTTAGTAACTAGAGTATACATTTGTGTTCAACATATATTGGTTAAGAGACAGCTGTTTAATTAGTAATTAGAACATAATTGGTGASTTTGTAAAAGCTATAATATTAATAAYGTTTATAATTTCTAGCCACCTGTGTTATCAATTCTACATTCTAATATCCTTTTCTCAACAGTAGCTATGGATGCTGCATTCTTCTTCTATGTAGGCTGTTAACATCCCTTTCTTTTTTCAGGCTTCAGTCATACACAATAATTGGYTGAGTTTTAAAATCAAAGCTTGTAAAACCACTTTTTTCCCCTACAGCAGACAACTCTGTCCTGGTGGCCTGAATCACAGAGACTGCATCTTTATGGCATTGCTTTTGGGATCTATGGACACTAAAACACC
>NW_026623583.1:735315-739149 GCF_030028575.1 Malurus melanocephalus | reverse complement strand
GCCTCGCAGCGAACGCGCCCAGTCAATATTTTGCAAATGTTTTGATTAATAAATCTTTATATAGCCCGCTGCAACTTTGTGGATTTAAATTGATGCTTGCACTCTGCATACTGATTTTCCCTGCGTGGTTTCCTGACTCAGWCTCGTTAGTCCAGAGGGAAGAAAAACAAAAATCAACGTGGTGAGCACAAAATATTTCACTTTGTCCTGGAGGTGTAAAACCCTTAGGAAGTCACTTTGTTTTGGGCAGAAGTGCCACCACTGCCCCAAGCAGAAGGTGCCAACTCCCAACACCATCCCTGGATTTTTTCTGGGCCATCAGTTGCTACAACAGCAAAGTAAAAAGAATGAAAGGAGGTTGTTGGAAGGTTGGGATCAGAGTCTGCTCCCAAGGAATGGGACAGGAGCAGAGGGAACGGCCTCAGGCTGGGCTGGAGAGGGGCAGGAGGAACAGCAGGAGGAATTTCCTCATGGAAAGGATGCTCAGGGATTGGAACTGCCCAGGGAGGTTTGGAGTGCCCATCCCTGGAGGTGGCACTGAGTGCTCAAGGTGGGAATGGGGCACAGGCTCTGCTCGATGGTCCTGGAGAGCTTTTCCAGCCTGAGAGATTCTGGGATTCAGGGATTCTCTGCCCATTCTCCTGTTGAAGTTGCTCCCCTTTAATGCTGGAGCAGGAGTTTGCTCTTGCTTTGCTRTTTGCTCTGAGTTTTGTTTAATTCCAGGAGCAATTCACCCCAATAACCCTGGAGCATGAAAGGTCTGGTGAAGGCACCACGGGCTGAGCTCACCCTGGGGCTTCAGATCCCACACCCTGCAGCAGCTCCAACACCTCCCAACCCCACCTGGACAYTGACAGAGCTCCATCGAGATAAACCCCATCAATAATTAATCAGTAAATCWCATTAATAAACCTGATCTCAGTCGAGGGACGGTGAAAACCTTTTGAGTCACTTCTGCTGGGGAGAAAAACTCAGCACTGAATCTTTTTGGCAGCGCCCCATCACTCACAGGAAATATAAAAGACAAAATGAATAAAATAAAACAGGAAATAAAAAGGWTTTTATCTGGTTTCTGATGCCCAGAGGGTTTGCTGGAAGCCGCATTTTCTCACAGCTCCACATGAATCTCCCGCAGCCTCTGATTYTCTTCACTTCCACCCCTGATCACATTTTCAGTCTCCTCAGTGCTTTCCACTTGTTCTGGCACTCCTGCAAACATTCCTGCAGATCCATGGAAATCTTCAGCCTAAAATCCAGGGAATTTCTGTGCTGGGATGGGGAAAGTTGATGCTGTCACTGAGCTGTACGAGGGCTTCGCTGGGGATCCCCCCCTTTCCAATTTTTTACAATTTAAAGAATTCAGCAATTCCTTTTCTCTATCCAGGCTGAACTCTGGACTCACATCCAGTGACTTCTCCAAAGTTTTATCCARTCCTGACACTGGATTAAGGAAATACAACAAACACCTTAATTCTACACTTAAAACATCCTCAGAAGATTGCAGCACACTCAGGCCATGCTGATCCTGCAAAAATACACATTTTTTATAAAGAAACCCCCATAAAAGCACTCAAGTGCCAGAGAGGACACTCAGAATATTTTTTTTCATAGTAATGGAGTAGATTAATGAGAAAAAACGTGGACCCCAGCATTATAACTCTTGCAGCAAATATTATCATTACGTGCATTTCACATTATCACTAATTTTGCATTCAGCATRCCAGGACCATTAATTCAGACCCCGTCTGCAGCTGAATGAGCCAGATTGCTTAAGAAAATAAACGTCTCTATTACTTTTTATAGTGTGGAAATTAATTTACGGCTCCAGTTTGCGAGAACTAAAATTGAGAATTAAAACTATATTTGGTACCTGAGATTTCCCAGAGATTAGCATTCACGAGGCAGTAAAAATATTAACTGCTTTAAATAATGCTTGCAATATTTCCAGGGTTATGAAGCATCTTCTCTTAGCTCATTTTAATTTATTTAGCATCCGTCTCTCTGAGCACATTCCCGCCACTGGAAGATTAGAACGAGATCATTGCATGAAGAGAAATGCTATTTACAATGATGTGCAGTATCTGTATTTCCAGGGGCTTTGCAAGGCATGAAAATAAAGATTTTGATGACGCCTTTRAGGGCTCTCCCGCTGCCTTTGTGCTGCAAGGAAAGTCGAAGTGGAGGAGAATTTCCAAAGCAAAGTGGCATCGAGTCAGGAGTGGAGTAAATAAAACCTTTATGGGGAAAAAGAAACTCGGTGAAACAGAGAGAMAGTGACAGCTCTGGGTTTGTGTCTGAGAATCAGAGGTGTGGAGGAGAGAGAGGGGGGAGTGGAGGAGACAGAGGCTTCAAGCTGAGCCAGTGGACACTGAAATTATGGAATCATGGAATGGGGTGGGGGAGAAGGGACCTGAAAGTTCATCCAGTGCCACCCCTGCCATGGCAGGGACACCTCCCACTGTCCCAGGCTGCTCCCAGCCCCAATATCCAGCCTGGCTTTGGGCACTGCCAGGGATCCAGGGGCAGCCACAGCTGCTCTGGGCACCCTGTGCCAGGGCCTCCCCACCCTCACAGGGAAGGATTTATTCCCAATATCCCATCCATCCCTGCCCTGTGGCTGTGGAAAACCAYTCCCCATTGTCCAGCCCTTTTCAATTGTCTCTCTCCATCTTTCCTTTGGMTCCTTCAGGCCCTGCAGGGTCACACTGAGCTCACCCAAAGCTTCTCCTCTCCAGGTGAACAATCCCACCTCTCCCAGCCTTTCCTCCCAGCAGAGCTGCTCCATCATGATTTCCTGTTGTCGTTTCAGTCTCCCCCAAGAATGAACCTCCAGCCCTGACAGCCTGTGCTGCTCCTCAGCCCCACCCAGTTTTTTCTAGGTGAAAGCATTCAAAAATCACAATTACATCCCAAGGCAGTACATTTGATGTTGGGACATGTGGGACTTTTAAAAACTTTGGTGTGAACCCAAGCCCTCCATCCTGCCTGTCAGAAATTCCCTTGGAGCGAATGAAAGGCTGAGCTCCTTCAACCAATGGTTGATACAAGCAGCTGAAGCTGAAAGAAAACCATCAAATTTCATAAGAAAATTGGATGAGTTGGCCGCAGTGTCATTGCAGGATTAGGATCTCAGTCAATAACATCTGTTCGAATACATCCCTTGCAGGAGGAAGAAAATAGGATTTAAATTTAAATCCCCAGATTGAACAAGGGGCAGAGCAGCGGACTCAGAGCTAACAAGGTGCAGTAGTTCCTGTTAGGCTTTGGTAAATTCTGGTTTGATTTCGATATTTAATGATTTAATGAAATATCAGCTCAATTGTTTTCTGTCTGCAGAAAGCTCTGGGCAGCCCATCCAACCTTTTCCCAGATCCTTAAACTCTGAGTTTGATCTGAAAGGCATGGCTGGAATATTTGGAAGAATATTTTGGGGGTGGATCTCCTACAAAAACTTGAAGCGCTCTTAGGACCACATGTGATGGAAAATTATTTTCCASATGTCCTGCAATAAAAAGTTAAAAAAAAGAAAATCATTGCTTGACCATYCTTCCATGTAAACATCATTTCCTTTGGGTACCATTGGAGGAGAGATGATGTTCCCAAAGATTTTTTTGTTGCTTACATTAACAGCAATTTTTATTATTTCAAAACGGAGGGTTTTCTATAAGGGATTTCAGGCTGAAAGCATCTCAAGCTGACATTTTAACAGCTGAGTTCAGGTTCTGAAGCACAGCAATGGCACTGCCTCAAATTTTCATTAAAAAAAAAGGAAAAAAGGGAAGAGAAGGGAAGGGAAGGGAAGGGAAGGGAAGGGAAGGGAAGGGAAGGGAAGGG